>NW_013566996.1:0-132508 GCF_000499745.2 Eimeria mitis | reverse complement strand
TCAACTCACCAGTTCAGTATTGCATGATTCCACTGTCGCCGTGGCCTGCAGCACTGGTGACGCTGCCTTTGCAGCCTGTGATCGCCGCCATTGACAGCCGCTGCAGCTGTGATGCGCGCAGAAACATCCTCAGCAGCTAATAGTTGAACAAGTCTAGGAAAGGAGAGCGGCCACTTGGGCGCTTCTAACGGCGATATGCTGACCGGAAGGCGCTTAAGGACGGAACTCGACGCAGCCACAGGAAACACACGAGGCAACTGAAACAAGTGTGAAATCGCAAGACAAAGAAAAATGATTAATGGATTTTGTTCAGGAGGAAAATGGGGAGTCTAACATCCAAACTGCTGTCATACAGGGCAGAGGAACACCGTCGGTCGATCCCGCCCGGCCCTCCAATGGCTTACGCAACAACAATCGATCTTCATATAAGTGTAAAGGCTAAATCAAGCCGCAAATACGAAAACAAATGGAGCAAAGTAACGCAAATTCAGAGACAGCAGGCCAAGGCCCGGGCGGCTAGGGCTGCGTGAATCTGCATGTACACCATCAGGGAGTAGATTGAAGGGATGTTGAGTCTCCAGTAACCTCCTGCCTAATGTTTCTCTTTTATTTAATGTGAATATGGGGGATATTGAATTTCGTTAGCGTTCGCGGCTAATGAGGCGCCGCCGACTGGACGAATGTAACCAGAGCTCAATTCAACAACAGGCTGCTTCGAAAGGAGCATTTCTTCCCAACCCAACATGGGAACTTCTTCATGCTCTAAATTTTTGAAATACCCCTAGGGGATGTGAACCGGAACCGTTCTTCTGTACACAACTGTCTAGTGAGCATGAGCGAGCGGACTACACTGAAGTATCATCGTCGTGGTCGAGCACCGCAGCCCCTAATGGTATCAGCAAACAAAATTAGAGTGACTCTCAAGGCTCAAAAGTTTCGGATACTCACATCTGCGTCGTGAATATTTCGTAGCTGCAAGTACGGGCAACACCGACAGAGAAGCTGAGCACCGTACGACCAAAAAAGCGTAGAGATTACGGACAAGTTCGAAAATAGTTTCTTTCTTAAGCGAAAAAAGACGGCGACGCGACTGTGAAGCGGGTGCTATCTACTAGCGGCTAAAGCGCAATGCCAAGGAGGCGCCCCAACTTCACATGGACCCCCAGGGCTGTGTTAGCAAACGCCTATTAAGCCTAGATATCTAGAGCTGGGGAATATGGAACAACTTTGGCGGTGAATAGGAGCTCGCAACCCGATAGAAAAGGCACAACTTCGCTACCAGAACCTTCTACGCCACAAACGACTTTGGGGACCTGCGGAGTTCACGCCAACCAAACTAAACGTATTTTCTGCTTTGCTTTGCTGGCAGAGGTGCTCACACGTTTACATTTCATTTCAAAGTATCCGCCGGCCTTACCTTGAAGGGCGCCCGCTCCAACACGACGCATTCCTCCCCCTCTACCAATTCTGCTCAGCAGGCGCAAGTAAACAAACAAGTATACACCAAACAACTAATGGAAAGCCATAAGCAAGTAGTGAGCATCAAGCGGAATGTTCCCCCCAAAGGACGTCAAGGCCTGCTGCTGAACGGCAGTGATAAACGTGCTGTATGCATGCACGGCTACTCAAAATTGACTTTAAAACACAATCTAATGAATTTCAACTCGTTTGTAGTGAGGCTTATTGCGGTCGAGAGTTAAGGGTGTTATTATCCGAACGCATTAGCACGTAAACGAATATTTACCCTTCTTAGGTATCCCGAAAAAGGCTGCTGCGTGCTCACAAACGAAGCCCCGCAGCTTGTCTAGGCAACCCGCGCGGGCGAAAGTGTCGGCGAGGTACTGAGGAGAAAGCAAACAAAAACGGTTAGATGAGGGCGTCCTCAGAACTTGAAGAGGGAGGCAGAAGCACGTCATTCCCGCCCGACCGCACTGCACAAACGGTTCAATGGCTCAATGAATAATTAAATACCTAAATATTCGCAAGAAAAAACTAGCAAAGTTTCCTAACAACGCGACAGAGCACTACTTTGTGTAATGAAAGTGTTAGGTCACTGCACTGCGTTCAATAGCATCTTGATGCTTTTCAGCTGTTACAATGATGCTATTTTGTTGTGGTTAGTTAAGAGAAGACAGCAAGCGTGAAGTTACCGCTAGTAGGAACGGCTGCGTATAGACGCCGGCTGCTGGCGGGTTCGAGTCCTTCTTTGACCTGCAGGTAACAAGGCGGAGCGAATCCCCCCTCGCTAAGCATACAGCCTGGTGGTATCATCCCACTGCAATGCGCTCAAATGCAATTAATCTGCTCTACCGTACACGCTCAGCTGCACTTCACTTCGGCTCGCTGTACTGCCGTTGGTGGCGTTGCACTTTACCTTTTCTACTGCGACCCTACTACACTGAGCTATATTTTTCCACTCTTCATTTTAACTCTCACTTTACTTTAATTCAATTAATATTATGTCATTTCATCTCCACTCCCTTCACTCTACTGCACTTTACTTTACATTCCCTGGTTTGACGTTGTTCTACACTGCTACACTTCGCGGACACGGGATGAGGAGCTGAATCCGAGCCGAGGAAGAACTGGGGATTTCCCTCAAGAATTACCTGTTAGCACAAATGCCCAGACAGCCTTTACAGTGGAGCAACATCTGAGTGCAAAGCGGCTTACGCGAAGAACTCCCTGCGCTAAATGTGCACGCACCCAAGAACGACTCAGCCGTGTATTCGCTGATTTGTCAGCTACGGGGTGCGATATGGGCAGGCTGAGGTCACTTACGCCTAAAAGCGCCTGGCGGTCTGCTTCACACTTGGCGATCGGCTTGCAGAAGTTGTGCGGATTTAACACGCGGCGTTCCTCGACGCTGGTAGAAGAGTCGTTGTGAAGGTGCTCTGGGTCAAACACGTCTGACGTTGTCAGCTGCAACGCCAAGCAAACACACAGTGGCAATCTACAGAATAGGGCTGCGCGTTAGCGGAGGCAAACTCCAACATGCGCGCACGTTGTTCCAAACCGGCAGCTGTGTTGTTGGCTTTCAAAAACAGAGTAACAATGTACGGCTAGGGACAACGCACAGAAACCCGGGTGATTCAGATGACCGCATAATTCACAGCACATCCCTTCACTCCATACAACAGTTCATAGTTCACTTCAAAGAACAGTGTGCTTTCGCGTTCGCACCCGTAGGTGGTGTGCAGTGATTGTGGCCGCTACGTTCCGTTTTCCTCGCACAGCTTCGACCGCAGCAGCCGTAGAGATGTGCTCAAACACAATCTTCATATCGGGAAAGCGACGGTGTATCTAACAAACGCACACAACAGCAGCACAATGGGTTGTCGATTTAATACACTAAATATATTGATTTCTCTTCATCATGTCTTAGACCGCTGCCAGAAAGGTAGCAGCTGTGTGTGTGCGGGAGTGCGCGTGTTCGACACGGTAGTCTGCGTTGGGACGAAAGATCTCGCACTTGCTCAAAGACCGGTAGAAACCCTTCCTCCGCTTTGAGCGCCGGAGCGTTCGGAGACTCCGCGTGAATATGCAGAGTTAATCCGCACCGCTGGAGCACTTCAAATACACCATCAAACCCCTCCAGGTCCTGCACGCAGCCCAATATGCACAGCTGAGGCCAGCTGGGTCACGCAGACAGTTAGCTCCAGGCCGACACGCAGCTGCCACCCGCCGCCCGACTCAGGCGATACGCCCAACGTAAGAATTTTAGAGACAACTGTCGCGGAAATGAAGGGACCGCTGACCTCCACGCCGGCCTCTGAATTTGTGGTGACACCACGAGGGTACAACTTGACCTGCGATGCAGAGGAAGACAAGGGACCCCGGGCACGAGAAAGAGTTCAGATAAGCTTATGACTCCATCATTTTGCATGTTTTTATGTATCATGCGAATTGCTCCATCATCTATGAAGTATGCAAGAGTGAAGCATATGCAATAGGGCAGCTGGAGCAGCAGAAGCAAAGCAATTGGTGTCTACGACCAAAACGGAGAAGGCAAAGCCCACTCCAACGACATGCGATGCCTTTGCATGGTTAAAAAGATCTTCAGGATCGACTTCACGGCACAGGTAAAGCGTCATGAGGTAATCCACGTTGGGGTCCTGCAGGCAGCGCCAAGGGCATAGATGTCATCACCATGCCGTGACTATTCGCCAGCTGTAGCCGTGCGAGCATCGGTGCTGGTGTATAGGCACCTCCCAGTCTGATAGAGGAAGAGTAAAGGAGCTTGACTGGGGAGCAACCAGATACGCACCCTTCTCAGTAACTCGTTTCTGTACTCGAGTGCCTGTGAGCACGTCACAATCGGCGGAACTGTGTTGGGCATCACTAGGACGCGGTTACTGCAATCGCAGATAAACCCGAAACGAGCAAACGAAAGCAACCAAATTTTCCTTGCGTGATGCTTCGACGGCTCTGCAGCGATCCGTGCTGTTGTCGTCGCTGCGTTGTGGTCGCTGGTTTGCCGCTCCGTCGGCGCTTGACGGGCTCACCATCCTCCTTTGCGAAGATGAGGAACAACATTATCCATGAGTTCCCCTTGTCGTAAATGTGTATGCATGTCATCGCCCATGGGCAGCACAAGCCGCTCCGAACCGGATCCCATGGTAACCATGGCTACTGCAATTCATAAGCGAGCAAAAACTGGCCTGAAACTCACTTCTTAAGAGATAAAAGAGACTAATAGACCTGCTTACAAAATGCATGTATAACTGTAACAAGTGTGGGGGTCAAACTGAATTAAATGCATTTCTCTTTGTGGGGCTGTGGCTGGGCACTGCCGTCTTCACGGCCACCCGGCGCCGATGGGGCTGCACCACTTGGTGCAGCAAGGCTGAGAGAATGAACAAAAACTCGCGTGTTTTAAAGGGTTAAGAGACCCAGGACTGCGTGGGGAACGGCTTTTGTCTCGCGTGCTGGCCTCGCGCCTTAAATCATGTCTCCTTCTGCATGCCACCGCAGGAGGGCTCAAGTTTCACCTGTACTGTGTTGTTTACTGTCTGCCATTATTTGTGTCAACTCAGTCGAAGGATAGCACAGAAAGCTGGTGCTCTCGCTCGTCGCCTACAACCGCGTGCCCCCGCCCACCCAAACTTGATCACTGCGGGGGCTACACTGCACGGGCTTGGGAAGCAGAGGCCATCATATCCCTTGTCCTCTTTGAGGGTCAGATATCAGAGCATTTAACACAAAGAAGCCTCTTTGCTCACTAGAGCGAGGTGGCGGCCTCCGGGAGGCCGTGTAAACCTTCAAAGGTGCCACGAAGCTCCTGTGGTGTAGGCGATAAGAAGCACCGCAGAATCTATCGTGAAACGCACGCCCATCGAACGCTTCACAGAGGGGTGTATAGGGCAGCTGGTAGCGACCTACCACCGTTTGTGCAGCGCGCCGCAGTTGGATGAGAACTCCCCCGTGAACTGGCCTCGATAGTGGTCGTTTCTCACCATGGGTCATGATCGTGGCTCTGAGTCACAAAGGAGCCTTTCGGGAGGCAGATCTAGGAACTACGTGGCGCGCCGTAGCGCCCGTGCAGACTACAGAAGCCCAAATCGGCCCCACCGGGGCCCAGACTATTATCGGCGTGCCTATCGCAATCGGAGCCCCGACTACGGCGAAAAGTACCGGCGCAGAAGTCCTTCTGGAGCCCGCTATGGGCGAGACCCACGTCCATACAGAGGTGGGCGTAATCCAGCTTATCGACACAGCAGAAGCCGCTCTCCGTTGCCGCGTCGTAGCAGGAGCGCAGAGTCGGCCTACAGGAACGAGAGGTATGTTCGGAACGATGTGCCTTCCGCAAGGTTTGGCAGCAGAGCCTCCTACCTGCGATCGAAGGAGGCAAACCGCGTGCCATCTCGCAGCCCATCACGCGCTGGTCGACGCAAGAGCCCTTTACGGGGGGAGCAGATGGGCCGGCAAGATGTAAGCCAGCGGTCAGAGTCCAGAGGCAGGTACCGAGAGAGGCGCGATGAGCGGAGCAGAAATTACGTTTCTCCAGGGCGAGAACCTCGAACGGGACGCGCACTAGACAACTATGACTCTCCTGTTAATAGAGGTGACACACGGCGAACCGATAAATACACCGCAATGCGTGGCTCTGAAGACCGAAGCGTTTCCCAGCATAACAGAAGCCATCGGCCTTCACCAAGGATGTCACGAGGGCGCAAGACGTCGCCTCAGAGTCAACTGTCACGATCGCAAGGGCGAAATTCAAAGTGGTCTAGGAGTGCTAGCAGATCAGGCAGTTGGGCCAGACGAAGGCATGCAGCGACCACGAGCCGACGTTCACCAGTCAATGAAAGGAGGTCTAGCAGAAGGTCAGGAAGTGGGGGGAGAGGAGCACAAGTAGCCAATACGAGTCGGCACTCGCAAGTTTCTGAGGGAACATTGACCCGACGGTCACCAGTTGGGTGTAGAGGCAGAGATGAAACTTTGACTCGCCGTTCGCCGACCCATGATAAAGCCGTACGTCGACCGTCAACTGACGAGTCCACAGTGAGGATAGATGGGGCTCCGAGGCGCTCGTCACAGTCAGATGGTCGATTGCATCGAGCGTCTGGGAGCATATCAAGGGAGAGGGATGTGGTTGAGGCCACCAAGCGCTCTAATCAGCAGGAGATGCCTTCACGGAGTCGGTCCCTTTGTCGATCTGCAGACTGTCCGACCCCTGACCTCGTTTCCTCTCGACCTGATAATGTTGACAGCAAAGGAACAAGTTCAGCGAGACCATCTTTAGGCCGTCAAGAAAAACGAACGCCCGGGCAGGAAACCTCTCCAAAGCGAGCAAAAGACAACGTCTTAGGGGAAAGGTCTGCTGACGGAGGTCCGCCAGAAGCGCCACGCCGTAGGAGTGAGGCTCGTGCATCGGCCAGACAATCTCCATCAGTTTCACGCTCCCCGTCAAGCCGAACGAGGGCTCCTGCAGTTCAACGGGACGAGGGAAAAGAGCGTGCGCCTAGCTGTCCTGCGGCACCACCAACTGAGCAGCCTGCTCCGGAAAAGAGTAGGGAGAGTAGGGAGTTTCATGAGGCAAAAATGGTTTCTGGAGACACCGGAGCATGCGTTCAGAAGCGCTGTTCACAGGAGGAAGAGCCCATCCAAGATCAAGACGAACCACCAACCAAAATGGAGGATCAGCCTCCGCCGTCTATGGCCCAGAGCAGCCGCTCCTCACCAACTCAGAGGCATGACGAAAGGCGACAGTCCGATGGACCCGCACATGACGATGATGTGCGCTTTGATGGACGACCTGTAGAAGCTTCTTCTGCTAACAGTGCATCAGCAACCTCCACAGATTGTTTGCGGACAACACATGAACCAGGGAACCCGCGTGCAAGGCTGCCTTCAGAAGAGATTGGACGCAACGTGGAAGTTGACAGAACAACTGTAAAGCGTAGAATTGTGGCTACGGAACCCTTGCCACCCTTGGAAAGCGCGGATATATATAGAACGTATCGGGAACCCTCCCCAAGAGGATACTCAAGGTTCCAGGCCCAGCGTTTCCCGCGCGAGAGAGGCGAGCGCTTTCTCCCGGTCATGAATAGATTTCAACCATTTCAACCCCCGCCCGGCCAGAATGCATGGAACCGGCTGGAGAGAGATGAGCGGTTTGATTTCCCGCAACCTCTGTATCCCATTAACACGGGAAGATCTGTGCGATTGGTGCCCAGACGCGGTGATAGGAATCTACTGATTACTGCGCAACAACGTTTTAGAAACGCGACTCCAAGCGAGTCTCATCATGTGCAAGTGTACAACGGGATGTTCCAACAGCATCCAGCTCAGCCGAACCAACGCCACCTTAGAAGGCCACCTGTTCATCTTCAACCGGGTGTGGGACGCAACCGAAAGATGGTAAGGCATTTTGGCCGCTCACTGGGTGTATTGCTCTAAGCGCCAGTTTCCCCCATGTTTCACAGCTGTCTTTTTTTGAATTCTTGGTTTCTGAACAGGCTGGAATTGTTGGGCGGGGAGTGCAGCAGGAAAGAAGAAACGCGGCGGCAGGTACGTTGTTTCGTTTTGGCGTTGACTGTTCGCAGACGAGTTTACAAAATGTGCTTTCTCCTCCGGTAATTATAGATATATTAGTATTCGAATGCGTGCAGCGGCTAGCAATGCGGATGGAAAATGGAGTCATGATTTGTTCGAACAGCTGTCCAGCGAGCCGGAGAGAAAGCGGCGAAGGTTTAACTTATATGTAAGCACGTCCCTTTCCTATCTGTATCTGTCCTAACTATAAGTGCTCCTTACATTTGTTTCGCTGAACTATGCATTTTGTAGTAACTGCCTGTGTTGTGAATTACACTCAGGGTGAAACACTCGAGAGAGTAGACGACTGAACGACGTGCCCGCAATGTGCTTAAGATGGCATTTATCGCAACTTCACACATGCAGACTGTTCGGAAGACGTTCAAAAGAGGGCCAGCGCGAATGCAGCAGCGCTGGCTGCAACAAGGCACGATGCCGACACCAATGGTGCAGATGATGAATATCCCTTGATGAGCGGTCCGGAACCTGCGGGTGCATTAATGTTGGAGATGCGATACTTTAGAGTTCGTTATGTCGGACATACCTTCGTGGTTTGCCCTAAAGCATTGGTTGCAAGTCCACGCATTAAGTTTGAATCGCCGCAGATGATCGGTGGTATACTTACCGCATGAATCCAACCATCTGAAGGCAAGAACTCAGTTATTGAGCAATTATTGCTTTTAACAATTGCGCGTTGCTTACCATATGATCACGGTCGAAAATGCTGTAGTATTTCCTGATGAAAGAGTTTCCGAGCACGAACAGGGGGCCGCGAGGCGCTGGGACGTCCTGAGAGAAGATGTTTAAGCCAACTGCTCAGTAGCCGCTAGTGTGTGATATGAGCTCACCATAGCCATGAATCCAGCTGCGCAGTTGTTAGGGTTTCCTCTCTGTGCGATACGCAAGTAGTTGGCGACAGTACTTGAGGTATGCTGATCCGATGGTACACTTACGGCATCAAGCTCTTCCACTACATAATCCCTAGGTTCGAGGCTGAAGTTTACGAGCCTTCCGTATATGTCTTTAAGAACAAATGTGAGCTGGAAACAAAATTTAGCTATTGAAAAGTGCAGGAAACGGGATGGCTAGCCTACAGTTGGTAGGGTTCCAAGGTTGGAGCAGTTCTCAGCGACGTTAAGGGCTTTGATGAGGGGATTGATGACAGATGATGGTCCTGTTATCTGCACAAGCATTGAAGGCATTTTTGCTTAACGCCTCTTTAAAGCCACTTACCAGACTGGACCCAGTGTCAACCGCTGCGCGGCATCCACGTTTTTCACACACGCCAAAGGATTTTCCATTTATCTTCATTCCGTGGAGGCCAATCTCCCTGTGGTCGCACTAGTGTTTGGACATTTCCGTGAGCTTCACTTTAGGCACATGCATACCAGTAGTCTGAAGGGAGTAGCTTAATGAGAATGGAATTGTGAAACAGTACAGAGTTGCCAGCATACCTAGGGAGATGACGGGGAACCACTTTGGTGCGTGTCCGGCAAAAGTATACTTCGGGTCCGCTGCTCCGAACTAAGACAGAAATGCAGCTGTTATTCAGAGGGTACACGGGAGGCTTTTTACCGAAATTTCTCCTGGGCTAAAAATTGATTCAGTACTCCGCTGACAATATGTTGAGTTGTATTTCGCCGTCGTACCGATTGATGTCTTCGCTCATGTAGACGGAAAACACATTCCGGTCCAAGACTTTCTGAACGAGAGTTGCGACAGAAGACTTTTCGAGTTATGCCAGCAGTAACACACCTCTTTGACCATTTGATCAACAATGGGGAGCGCGCTTGAGGGAAGTCCCTCTTCCCCTGACACGTCAGGGAATCCCAAGCCGACGAGCCCGTCAAAAGGCAGATCCGCGAATGGATGAGTCGACTCTGAAGCAAGGAGATATATATCTCCGGTTTAAAGGAGCCGTGGAGCCTTGAGAGCGTACCCTCGACAGCCAAGCCAATTGCCTGGTTGGGGACTTTGCTGAAGAACAGAATAGAGGCGCTTCACTGCGAATAAAATGACTGTTTTCTTACATGCCGCCGATTTCCACGATGTCCCGACCCATTCGGAGAACACATGCACCCGTTCCGTACTGAAAAAGCCATTGAGAAGCGTTCGTTGATATCTACGGGAGTGTGAAACATACTTGAATGAATGCGACTGCTGGGTCTCCGGTCAGCGAACGTATGGGGGAAAACGTGCTAGAATACTTTGGGTCGAATTTTTCATGTGGTGCGCATCCTCCTCTGCAAACGTTTTTAAAGAAAGGCTAGATCTCATTGAATTGGGGAAACAAAACTTACTTCTCGCATTCCGCTGCGGGAACCCAAAGGTTTGAGGAACCAGTATCAAAAACCTGAAATTGAAGCCAGTCCATAAACGTTAGGTTCCTGTGCAATTGAACTGATCGCTTACAACAACGAATCTTCTGCCAGGGGTTCCGATCTTTATTTCGCCAAAATACTGGCTGTTGTGGTAATTGAGTAGCTTTTGTCGGGCCATGGTTCCAGAGGAACCAACACTTCCCATGGTGGTGTGATGGTCGATCAGCTGTGAAACCAGCTCGCCCAGACCAGTGAACTTGTATCTGTTGTCTAGCTTGATCGTCATGGGAGGTTCACGTAACAGATTTGTGTGAAGATCTGCTGTCTTCAGCATTACATCTTCAGGTTCTTCCAATGTTTCACTCAGAAACCGATGTCTTGCATCGGTTGGAGCGAAAGAACTGCAACCAGCTAGGCCGGCTACGACCAGAAGGGAACGCATTGTACCTGGCTATTTATGGGTTCAGTAATATGAGGTAAGCCAAGGTGAGAAATTATGGCTAGCAAGCAAAATGAAAATGCATCGGCAGATGACTGACAGATCGACACTTCCGGTGTACGGACATCGCGGAATGGCCACCAGCAGTCTAGAGAGCATGCATGGCACTCGGATTGCATAATGGGGGACCGTCAAAAAAATTGATACAAAGCTGCTCTTGCTTGGCTATTATATGGAAGTAAACTAGGGCTTTCAATAGATGGACCACAATTGGCACAAGTGCAAAAAAATGCCACGCATTTGCCGACTAAAGGACATGAACTGCGATCATCACAGTATCTGTTCCTGCTAGCACTGACAGATGAGTTTTCGTAGCTGTCCGCTTCACGCCATGGTGCTCGCAGTTTTGCTTAGTCGTGCATGCTGTACTTTGCATCACCTCAGGCTCCCTTTTATTGCTCAACACAAAACTGTGTTCAACCATTATTTTCGCTCCAAAACTTGGCTGTATAACATCCCGAACAATAGGCTGACGTTTTGCGGGCAAAGAGAACGTCTCTTCCCACCCAAGTGACCCTGGAAGCTGCTTCGACAGAGCTGGGTCACTCTGGTGTTCAAAACGCTCGACACGAAAACACCGACGAAATGCATAGTTACCTCTATTCTGTCTGGACAATAGAATGATCAATATCAAAACATCCTCCGCTATAAATCCAGTGCTACCAGAAATTAAACCCGCAAACTCATTGCTGGCCCTATCAGGCCTTGGTGGTGGTAACGAGCTTCTCCTCTCAAAGCCCGAGTACACTGGCTCCCCAAGGTAGAACAAAATGCCTACCTCGTGCAGGGAGCTGCCCGAAAGTACATTAGTAGATCAAGTTAGAGGAACTGCAGAAGCAAAAACGGGAAGGCAAGGATACATGCCTCGAAGCGAGTTTGCTACGCCGCTTGCAAATAAAACTCAGGGGACGATTGGTTCGCATGCCAATATTCCAAGAGACCCATACAGAATCTGTAGCGACAATGTGCATATTGGACTTCCGCATGGCCTTTCCTTCTCCAAAACATGCGAGAGACCAGCGGTGGTTGACGAGCAGAAAGCCTACTGGGTGGTGAAGAAACCGCCTTGCAACTTGCCATGCACAATGGGGGGGAGGTCAGGAGACAGTGTACATAACGCGTATAAGCCCGTTTCCGCTGAAACACTTTCTGCTTTCATCCAACGCCAGCATCCTGAAGAGTACTTTCCATTGCTTTCTTCGCGCCAGCACAACTTCGGAGTGATATTTCACCTTGAAGACTCTTGGATTGGCCTCAACATCGTGGCGAAGACTGAGGCTGCATATGCTGAATTCCAGAAACTTTTAGAACTCCAGTTAATTCAAAGCTACATTGAATGTTTCGTTACGGGACCTCCCCTACGGTCTGGCATTGAGCTCTTCGGAACAACAGCTACCGGGAAGGCACAGCTTTGCATTAAGGTTCTGCAGAGCACCGTGTGCCGCACTGCAGGTTGCGATGACACACGGCACTGTAACGTAAACGGAGTATCGTCGGCTGGCAGCGCATCAGCTGTGGTATCTCACGTCATTTTCCGAATAAGCTTTCCCCCGATACTTCTCCCTGACATCCTGTGGTGCAACGGCCTCGCGCTTACCTCTAACCCATACTTTCGAGCCACAGCTGACGGGGCAGAAGAATGTTACGGAAGCCTATGCTGTTTTGCTCTCACTTTCCCTCAAGTTGAATTGCATGCTCCTCGTGACATATTAGAAAAGACCGATGGAAATTCTGCCTCTAGATTACGCTATGAGCGTAAGGGGAAAATGCACTTTCAAGCCTTCTCGTTGGCGGGAAGGCTCCCCACATTCAATCCTCCGTTGCAGTATCCAATCGGGTGAGGCTCTTAGCAGGATTCGTGCAGTGCTTTTCTATAGCTATCACCCTGAAACTTTGGCAAAACTCATGCACGCTCATCAAATCGGCATTAGCACAATTGTTCAAACTACCACAGCGGAGAGTTTGAACGCCACCAAAAATCAGGTTTAAAGTTTAGGGAACGCCTAAGCGATAAAATGCGTTCAAAAGGAAGGAACTGCCAATCTCAAAGGAAAGGTTCCGATTTTGTCTCTCGTTTCGCGAAATTAGTATCTAGCCAGTTAGAAATGCGCCGATTGTAGGTTGCCTTTTTCGGAAGTGTGATGCTTGCCTTCAGGCTAGGGATATGTGCTGGGCTGTTGACGGTCTCTCCAATTGTATTTTACGAACTATTCCCGAGGGTTGTAGAGTGGTTGCGAAGTGCCAAAGATAATTGTTCGACCGCTACATTGGAGCACACATGCTGGGTAGTCAACGGATTCATAAACGGCATTTCGAAAATTCGTCAGCTGCTGGAAAGTCAGAATTTCCCGATCGTCTTCACCAATTTTGCATCATGGCGTAAGCAAATTGATTACTCAGATGCGGAAATTCTCTTTGGCCAAGTTGAGGGGAAGCCCTGGTTAGACATGCTTCAGTGACGAACTAAGTCTCGCTAGGGATACCTTTTCCCGCGACTGCTTTCTTATGCATAGCTAATAAAATGCTACACGATAGTTCATCCTAAATTGTTGCCTAATGCTCTCTTTCGTCGATCGAAATGCATATATACTTTCCTTGAAGACTTTCTAACGAGGCCGTAGTGTTTTCCAAAAACCGATTAACTGTTACAAAACGTGTTTTCCATGAAGTGGAAAGGTAGGGGGTGGCTGATTAGCTGTTTCGTGAGTTGCAGTGTAATCATTTAGCTCAAAGGTCCTCCAAGAGTTCGAATAACGAGAGAAGGCTTGGGGGTAGCTCGCACACCGAGACATCTGGGAAGTAGCCGTTGGCTTCCTGAACTTGCGAGACAAACTTGTCCTCGAGACTCAGGAGCTTCGTTGGGGCCTTGGCAACCTCTTCAGCTGCAGCAGAAACCTTATGATAATGTTCAAGAGAATGATGCCCAAATCTACTCTCACCGGTATCACCACGGCGAAGAAGGGGTGCATCTTGAGCTTTTGCTTCGCCTATAAGGGTGACCTCCTTCTCGGGCTCCAGATCGGCAACCAGCTTGACAACCTGAATTATCCGATTTAGTACATGAAACATCGTCTAGTGGAATAAATTTGCTCACCATTCTCCTTGAAGGGTCAGACAGCTTCGCGAAAGTGCGGAGAACTTGCTTGCGAGAGAAGTCGTTGTCGAGGTACTTGACCTCCAGACTTCTTTTTGTGAAGCAGTTTGAGTGAGAGAAAATCTCCTCAGCCGATTTCTTGAAGTCTTCGGAGAAGTTCGCCTCCATCTTTGTGAGTTTTGCATGAGCTGCCTCCTTCCAACGAGCCATCTCAGCATCAGGCATGTTAGCAAGGTATTCTTTCGCCTTTGACAACTCTTCGTCAATCATCTTCACAACTTCATCAGGGTGTGTCTTGGCGCCCTCGACAAAACACTGAAGGAGAGCTGTTGAGGCTGCTTGAGACTCCTTTGCTCCAGCAATATATCCCAACTGAGCTTCCGTGCGGAGTGAGTCGTATATGCGGCGGTTGAGGAACTGAGTTAGCACGGCGAGGTTCACGCGGTCTTCAATGGAGGGAATACCAAGCTGGAACTGGATCAAGCTGGCGTGGTCTTTGTCGCCCTTGATAGGGTTCGCCAAGGTTGCCTCAATGGTCTGTTTCTGCTCCATTGCAAGAGATGCCGCGGCATCGTCATGATCAATAGGAACGAATCCCGCCTGCTCCAGGAAGTCTTCGACCATAGTGAGCGATTGGTCGCGGTCTATGTTCCCCATGACAAATGCATCAACGTGGACCTGAGGATAAAAGTGGTTGAAACGTGAAAAAAATTGGTAGCATTCAACACTCTACTGACATTCTTGAGCTCGCTCAACTTGGCGATGGAATCATCGTAATTTGTCTGTTGAAGCGCCTCGAGCAAATCCTTCCGACTAAACGCATCATTCCGTGTTAGAATCGCTGCAGCTTCGAGGGCGTGTTCAAATGCCATGCTGGTTGCTGGATCAGCGAGAAGCTTCATCTGTTTCTCTTTTATCCTGAAATCGCCACATTAAACTCTGGAGGTTTTCATAAGATAGCCCAATTTTGCCTCACCTCTCGAAGCGCTCAGGTTCGACCATTGAGGGATCGCTGAGAAGATTCGCCACATGTGTCATGAGCTTGCCCAGCTGCGCTTGTGTATAGCCTTCGAACGTCATGTGGAAACCGGTGCCTTTGAAAGCCAAACTGTGGGTGATGCCGCAGTTCTGGAAATCCACAGTCTCCTCTTGTAGATGCTCTGCAATGGCAGCAAGCGCTAGGGAACCTTGAGTGCGAGAGAGCAAGTCTGCCTTGTCTTTTGAAACGCTTCCGTTTAGCTGGACAGCGATCCTGGGGAGGGCAAAGGCGCCTTGTCCCTGCCACCATACAGCAGTTCCTGCGTTGCCTCCTTGCTCGCTAATGAGTTCCGGCTCTGTGAGTCCCAGAAGACCGGGGAGGATCTTCAACTCAGAGGCCTTGGGAATGTGCATCAGAGGAGGCGGCATGCGGAAAGCGTTTGGCGAGGCAGTTAAGACGGTCATTGCCACTGCATGATGCTGCGGCAGGTCGAGAACTCTGAATTGCACCCCGTAGTAGGGATCCGTTTCGAAGCTGTCCACTTTCGAAGTAAAATCGGGGTCGGAGAAGGCAATGATAGCTTTGGATGGGGACATTTCTTGAAGGAGCTGATTCGTTAATCGAGGGTCTGCATCAATCAACAGCGAATCCCCAGCAACGACATGGTATGGCTCGTATGTTAACAGATTGTGAGCAAGACGCGCTGCTTCATCCATTATCGATGAGCTGGGTTGCGTTGTGTGGAAGTCGATATGCGACTGTTGGGCCATAGTGGAAACCAAGTCATGGCCAACACCGTGGTCTCTCAGGAAGTTGATATACGAAAATATCTCCTGCAGTACAAGTCCGCGATGGGCCGCGCCCTTCTGGGTCAGATCGACTGCCCCAGGATGTATTTATCTTGATCGGAATTCGCTGTTTAACGTTCCTTACCCTTTATGCCAAGCAGAGTGCTTATGGAATTCCTATCAACGGCAGGGGAGATTCCGTCGGCAAGCCCAAGAAGCCGAAGGCGCTTTGCCAAAGATCCCTCTCCAGTGTATTCAAGCAGATACGTCAGGACGCTCGTTGGTTGCTTTTTCTGAAGTACGTGAATGCTTCACTGGGCGGAACAGAATGCCAAGATGTTCAGCTTACATAAGAAGTGAGGGTTGCTGGAAGGCCGAAGGCAACCCAAAGACTAGGCTGTGACGAGAAGCTCTGCATGTGGATGAATTTTCCACTGTTGGTGTGGTCGAAAGGCTTGACAGTGTCGAACATGGGTCCAGGGCATTGGACCATTCCCAGCCAATCAGCATGCCCCGCCGATATATCTAGAAACACAATGGGAATGGCCTCAGCATTCAGTTCAAAAATGTGTTACCTTCAAGTTTTTCCCTTATCAGCGACTCTTGTTCATCAAGAGAACGCGGCGAAATAGTGACAGCAACCTGATGCATGGCAGAATGTTTTCTGCACGCAAAAATGTATGAAGTACTACGGTATACTTACCATGTTTGATCCACAGTAGTACATGCTGTGAAAATCCCTCAGGCGGTCAACCAGGTCGATCCCCTTGGCTTTAGGGTTGGCACTCAGGGTTTCCGAGTTGCCAGTAGCGAATCGGGACATTGGTCCCTTCGCCAGAGAGCGGATCGTGTACCACGCTCTCTCGTCGTCATTCGGAATGTTTTTCTGATGCTCCGCGTCAATCGCATTGACCTCTTTTTCTTCGTATTTGCGGTTGAAGAGTGGCGATTTGAAGAACTCGGCAAAACGGTCCAAAGCCTCTTCGAAAGCACTATCCGTGACCTTGTTGAAAAAGACCGTTTTTTCCTCGTCTGTGTATGCATTGTTCGCCCCTCCGTTTTGGGTCAGGAAGCTGTCGTAGCTCTCTGGCTCCGGATATTTAGACGTCCCCAGGAACAGCATGTGTTCCAGGAAGTGGGCCAGGCCAGGTACATCTTCAGGATCGTACAAACTGCCGGTATTCGCCGCCACGGCAAAGCCTGCCTCATTAGATCGTGGGTGGTGCACAGCTATGGCGTGCATGCCATTGCTAAGCTGGTAGTGGCGGAAGTCTCGATAATCTGCCTCTGGCTTAAGAACATCATTGGCCAGGGCTCCAATCGCAGAGAGTCCAACGCAAAGACCAACACTTGCTGCGTTCCTCATCTTGGCAGGAAGAACGGAGCTGAAGAGGGGAAGTATTGTTCAATCGAGTCCAGGGTGGTGAACTCTGGAAAACTCTGGCGCACCCATTGGCAAGTGGCTGGTAGTCACTGCATGAAGTGTCTGTACACCACGGGGTAGCCCAAGGCTCTTCTACGCTAGGTGTCTGAATCGCATTTTTTGCTGTACGCGTACCCGTGCTATCATTTTGAGGCGTTTAAGGAATAGTTACAAGCGATAATGAGTTGCTTAACGTATAAACGTACTAAATATTCCTAAGGTTTAATTATGCACCATTTTTGTTGACGCCACGAAATGCACGGAATGCAGAATACCGGTACAAGCCGGTTGACGCGATCGGTTACCATAACAAGAGTGCGATAATTCATGAAGTTTTCCAAGATGTGGGACGATGAATTTGAAAACAGATTGTATTCCTTAAATCTGTCCACTACGAAATTTTCCAACTAGTTAGTTGCTTTGGTGTGCGTTCGTGTCGAAAAATTCATGATCGCGCATGATGAGCGTCCCAGTGGCTTGGCATGCGCACAGTAGCTAATTGATATACGGTGCAGTACGGATTTGGGCCTTCTAGTCTTCAGCACAACGGCAAGCCGGCTTATTACCATAAATAGTAGTGGAACTGAAACTTGATGTTACGGCCTTCGTGCATCTGGGGGCGTTACGTGTCGACGTAAAGTCTGTCTTGCCTCGTCGGCGGGGCTCAAACGCGTGGGCAAGATGCTCGTACGGTGACTCAAAAAACCGGTCGACAATTTACCAACGCAACATCAGTGGTCTGTGTACTAAACAAAGGGTCTCAGACAAGGCGGACAGCCTGGGGCGGGCTTGAACATGGCAGCCGGTGATAGAGAATATCTTTCTCTAGTAAGCAACAACAGCGGGACTTCTGTAGGATTGTCGACCACTATTTCTCGTCGTGAGAAGATACTGTGACCATTTCAATGACTTGAGCGCGTGTCTTGCAGAAAGTCATGCGGCTATCGCAGCCGTCTTGGGATTCTAATCCGTGGCCGCTGATTTCTCTGAGGGATCTAGCACGTGACGATACCAACGCCGCCTTAGCTAGAGAAGAGGAGACGGTGAACGAAAAGTGGCTGTCAAGTGCGCACGCACTTCTCCTACCCGTAACGCAGGGGTGAGGCATTGAGACTGCGGCTACGTGGTACCTGCCCCACTCAGCAAAGAGCATGCCGACGCTCCACACCAGAAGGAACTTCTATGTGTGTGCCTCTGTGTTTGCAAACCAGGCGAGTATTCAGTGGAGAAGTATTTTCGGCCTACCTGAACATTGCAAATGCATCCACTACTCAGGCAAACAATGTGAAGCTGCAAGTACGTCGTACGCCGATATTTCTTGACCCCCCTCCAATGTGTAGCAAGCATCGTAAGTCACACGTTGTATTCACGATGTTTCTTTGGGCAGGTTGAACTTTTCTTGGGGAATTCACGTCATTTACTATTCGACAATGCGGAGGATCCTGTTCGGATCTTGAATCCTGAAGATTCATTCGACTGCACGATTCAGCACCAGATAGAGGAGTCAGGGACTTGCATGTAAGCTAATCCTCCCTTATTTTGGAATCCCTGGGCAGTCGTTGTTGAACAGGCCGCTTCTGAGCATGCGGGTTTTGCACATGGGCGCGGCATAGGCTCGTCTGCTCCATCTCGCACTACATTGCTCCATCGTCGGAACCCAAATCATTCAAGAAGTCGTTCAGATTTACCGCCCAAAGTCCATTTAATGTTTCGCACCGCATTACGCATCTGCAGGTACGGTCCGTCGTGTTAGGCAGTTCGTTTCAAAGCACACCTCACAACTGGGAAAGCGTGGATCCGCAACGTGCCTATGTATCGCGTTTTCACTCTTGTGCACGTCTACAGGACAGAGCTCTTGTTGAGTGCACGCTTACCAACGTATCTCAGCAGGCTGTATTCCTGAACGATGCTTCTATACTCTGCGCCGAGGGTTTAGAATGCACCCGCCTAGGATGCGCTTCGCCTGCGGCCGAATCGTGAGTGAATGCGCCAGCAGGCCATTCTCGTGGCCACTGCAGTTTTGGGCACTGCGGATGATGCAGGTTTCTCAGAGAACTGATTTTTCGGCCCATGTAAAGATGCCGTAGTAGCGGCTTCTCGTTTGACCAAATGTTTGTGAATTTCAGACTGCACTTTTTTCTATGCTTGCAGCTTCTGCAAAGGAATTCACAATTTTCGGCCCAAAGATTGCTACGCCGTGCTCTTCTCGCTCTATCCTGCAAGTTCCCAGTCACTTCTAGAAAACCTGCCAAAGGCAAGCGTGGGCAGCCAGCGCATCTGTGGCAGACCCTGGTGGCAATTACCAAACGTGGCCATGAAGCACACAATATTTTTCCTCAAGTGCTTCGAGCGGAGCCCTTTGCATCCGTTCTGCCGCAGCAAATTCCAAATCTGGGGACGCTAACACTGCAGTGGCGCACATCAACGGGAGGGGTTGGGACATTAAGTGACTATGAGCTGATGAATGCGCCGGAACCCATGCAACCACTTGAAATGCGGCTAGCGTCATTCCCACCTTCAGTCGAGGTATGTTGATAGGACAAATAACGGCCCTAGCAGCTAGGCAGGTCCTACGTGCGTGGATGCCAATTCATGGACATTTTCACGTTCGTTTGCTATGCTGCAGGTCGATCGTCCGTTTACTGTGGAGTTGGAGGTCATCAACAGGCTGCAGACGGATTTGCAACTCATGCTCTCCGTCGAACTTTCGGAACTCGAGCCTTTTGTTTTAGAAGGACCAAGGCAGCTGGTAACGGAACACACAGCTCCGAAGCATTGCTGATTGCACCTTGCACGGTTTCGTTGATTTGACGTGTCCTTGCTCTTCTGCTGCTCCGCGCAGACTCTTGGGCCCGTCGGCCCCAGGTCTTCAAAGAAATTCTCCTTTGAATTGCTCTGCCTACAACCAGGTGTGCTGCCGAGTGTTCGTTTGCTTCTCACGCCTGCTTCTCCCCTGAATACAGAGACTGCTGCTGAGCACGCAGTTTAAACTGGTTCGTTGGCGTTTGCTGCGCGGTCGCAGGATTCCATTCGTTGAGGGGCATCCACGTCTACGACTCCACCAGCCAGCAGAGCACAGGCGTCAGCCCGCCCTGTCATATTCTAGCCTTCTAGACCATTCCGAAACCCCATGCAGTATGTGTTTCCAGCTTTCCTGTCCATTGATGCACTCACATGTGTCAGGATGCTGGATACGTCTGGCACGTTTCGTTCTACGCGACGAATCGATAACAGCTGCACGGGACGAAGTACGCGGCGCAGCATCCATTCGACCTTTAAAATTATTTCCCTGTGGACTCGTGGGGTAGTCCATTACCGCTCAACAAATATGTCGAAGTCTTTAACAGTTTGTAACGAGCACGCAGCGACTTCAGTCCCAAAAAATGTGCGGGACTGCTTACTCCCTGTATATCCTATCGAAATGCGCGCTTTGACGGTCGCTCTCAGCTATGGATGCTGACTGTTACTGAGTCACCTTCGTCTCCCGAGTTGTCGGTGACTTTCCCGACCAACGACCAGTGCCCCGCTGCTTCATCCTCCAACGCCTACGGAAGCAGGAAATAGTAACAAGGCGATCCTGCGTGTAGTGTTCAGCACACTTCACCTTGAATATCAGTGCATGGACCATAATAATGTGATACGCATACCTGCAACCGCATCTCTTGTTCTTTTTGCGCTGAGTCCTTGAGTTTCACGCTGACAGCAAACAAGCGTGCGCGCTGTCGGCGAATCTTTGACCCCGAAACCTGGTCCCCTTGCGCTACAAGCTCTGCTGGGGCGAGGTCAGCGGGTTCAGCTGCTTCTAATGCCTGAAAAGGACATACATGCCCAACAATGCTCTATTTGCCATTAAAATATTTCAAAGTGTATGCCTATTTTTGAGTTGGGTAGGCAGCATTGCAGACCTTGTATAGATCATACAGCGGCGTGTTGGCAATATGGGCACAGGTGTATATATGCGCGGCGCGAAGAGCGGCTGCACGCCCCGGAGTCATGCCTTCTAGCTGCAGGAGCTGCTGGAGAGCAGATGGGCTCCCCTCTTCACTATTCGTAGCTTCGTGGTTATCTTTGCACCGACGGGAAGAGTCTGTCAAGGCGGAAGCTAGCGCCCCAACAGGCGAACAGGTAAGCTTAAGCTTCCCTGCCAGCACAAAGCAAACTTCGGATAACGCCGCCCTGTGAATCAGACCACCGAAACCGCATGGCAATTTTTACGTTCGATGTGTAGAGCTTCGAACGAAGTTCTTGGAAAGTAGCTGTGTGCTAGCGACAACTTGTCAAGCACGAGCTGTTCTGCACTACCCGCAAACACCGCTATTACGCACTCTTGGGGGCGAAGGACGCGCAAGAACGAGGCGACGGTGGCCGCGATGAGCGCTCCCTGTGTTGCGCAAGCCATCAGTGTACTTCGCGAGATACCGAACCTGGGAAACCGCATATTGCAGCTCCGACATGAACTTATGTTGCGTCGCCTATTTACCTAAAAGCTAACCTGGTGGCAGGCTATGGCGCCGTCTTACAATCTGTAGCCTGTCTTGACTCTCTCACCTGCGCATGGCAGTCTCGTAAGCTTCACCTTCTCGATACACGTCGTGCAGCAGAAGGGCAAAGAAAAAGCGACGGTGGGTTTCTAGCTCTACGCGCGCTTGCAGCTGGGTAAACGTAAGGCTGAGAACAATTCAAGGCAATGCAGTTCCAACCGCAAGACTGTCAGTTACTGTGGGGAGAGTCTCAAAAGCCAAGTAGAATGACCGCCCCCAGGCAGGTGTCAGGGGAGAAAAGAAACTGACTGGTCAAAAAGCAACAGGTCCGCAGTGTCGTTGATGCATCGGCGAGGTGCGCCTTGTGCCTTTATGGCCTCTCTGGAAATGACCAGCCTCCTGATCCCCAACGCGTCGGCAACCCGCCTAAACACAGCATTTCGCCTGAAGCGTCCGTCATGTACTACCCTAGAGAGAGCCTCACGACGCTCAGAAGGAAGGGCGGTTCCAATGTGCAGAAGTTGCAATAACTTTGAAAACAACGAGGCACAAACACACCTGCAAGCTGGGTCGAGCTTGTCGTAGATGGAGAGATACGACTGCCAGTGTGGCTGCATTTCGCCACCAACTGCGACGGCCGCAAGAAAGATAAGGTGGAGCTCCATGTCCGCACAGAGACCTGAGGTCCACAAACAGCCAGAGAGAATGATATCGTCTTCCTTCTTGCTGAGAACAGGCTCTTCTAAGCAGAGCTGCAAATGTCCGTCTTGCTGCGGGGTCGTATGGTTTCCAGTTCAAGAGGGTATGGCGACTCTAACCCAGAACACTCGTCTTGAAAACGTCAGCAAATATTTCAGCTGCTTCCCATGGAGTGATTCCGGCCTCGACTGCCGCGCCTCCGACCTCTGTTACTGCAAGTCTGCCCCCTATATCTCTCCAGTTCATTCCCTTCCCATCGGGTTCATTCATCTTCAAGCCAGCGACTGGGTCCCCACCCGAGCTCAATTGGGCAGCTAACTCCTTAAGACCGCGGAAATGAAGGCAGACGCTCGATCCAAATGCGTCGTCTGCAGGGGCACACGGTGTCTGATAAGCAGGGCCAGTACTCACAACTTTCAGTAGGGACGTCGCTGAGGCGGGACCCCGTAAACTGCTGTGGCGCTGTCGGAAGCCTCATCGAGCTGCCGAGGAGCGTTCGACGCACCAGGAAGTCTTTCAGTGGGTATCTTGCTGACATCGCATCGTTGCAGCAGCCGAGCCAGGACTACAGGCGAACGGAGACATGGGTATTGCTGCAGCAACAACTTGCAGGTAGCTGGCAAGCACGAGGAAGGGAAGGCAAGAGAGCGCAGTATGTGCTTGCGTTCGCCAGGGGCGACCGTCACAGCACTGATGGACTGCCCTGACCCGCTGGCCAATTTGGACCTTGTCGTCACCCCAGCAGCAACACCGAGTGCTGGACCTTGTGAAAATGCGGAGGAGCCAGAGGAGCCATTGGCAAGAGTCTGTCCGTCGCTCTGCAAGGTAGGCGACGTGTCACTGGGCTCAGCTTCAATCAGGTAATATGCGTGCAGGTAGCGGGCAGCCTCTGCAGCTTCTTCCACAATCATCCTGTGCGGATCCTGCAGGAACGGACAGCAGCATGGAATTACATGGGTGGATATTTCTGCATACAACTCTTACAAGCACCGCCTTAAACAGCTTCCTCTAGTTTCGTATCAAGCGCCCCCCATTGTACCTGGCGGCCTCGAAGGGTGCAATATAGCATAATAGCAACCACATCGACGAATGCAGAGCTTCGTAACCGACAAGAGGTCTCCCTCGAGTTACGGAGTAGAGGTAGAAGCACGTGCACAGCCTCAAGGAAGAAACGACAGAGATGCTGCCCCCTCAGGTGTGAGCTCGTTTCCGTATCGCCTGGACTAGAGTGAGAGCCTCCACTACCAGATGGATCCGCAGCAGCGACGGCCATAAGGAGATTCCGAACATGCGGCAAATTGGCAGGGGAGCAAATCAAGTACGCGTCTCCCCTGCGAAGGAGAAACGGTACTATGTATGTCAGTTGTGTTCGAAGCCAACCAACAACGGCTTGACATACCCGCGGTGCCCTTTTGACTTCGTAGTATCCCGTCGTCTGTTACTGCCTGTCTTACAATACCCTTGCTTGTTCGACGGCTGGCCCTTGTTCAGCCGGCGCAACGAGGGAGTCAGCATAAAGTTCAGAGTTGTGTTCTGCTAGCCAAGATATGTGCTGCCCAAACGAAAGCTGGTTCTTAGGTGATGGATCCGTCGCAGTGTGCTAGTGCAGTGCATTCCCGTCCATTCGTTTGGGCCTTACCGGTGTTCAAGCCCCTTTCGGCCCGCGCGCCCGGCCATCTGGTGAAAACGGCCTGGAGACAGAAGCTCATCTCGTCCGAACTGAAATTCAAGAAACCACACAGCCACATGAGGAGGCGGCATCCGGAGTAGAGGGGGCCAAAGGCAGTCTGCAGAAGTGCTAACGCGTGCAGAAACAAGGCGTTTCCGGCGATGTCGTGGAGATGCAACTTGAGGAATGAATCCGTGCTCGTGCCTCGAATCCAGGCAATTGTTAAGGATTCAGGGACGAATTTTCTTGACATACGTGCGGAGCCCGGATTATGACGCGAGCAGCAGGCAAGTTGACGCCCAGGGCAAGCGTCGAAGTCGCGCACAGTACATTCAAGTGGCCTCTGCGATATCCCGCCTCCAACAACGCCCTCTCCTCTCCCGTCAAGCCTAATATAGGAAAGTTTGCACTAGCAACAGACGGCCGCTTGCACATATCAAAACGCCTAAAAGCCCGAAAGAACTCATGACTCACACAATCGTGAAGCGAGAGGACTACAGGGAGCACGAAGCACATGGGTAGATTTCAGGAGCTTAAATAGCGAGGCAGATTCGCTTCTGCTTTAACACGGCAACAGGTGGCAAAACAAACTCACCGGCGTGATGATACGCAACCCCCTCACGAACTGCCGCCAGCATAGTTTCCGAATTAATAAGGGAAAGCTCCTTGAGCTGCCACTGGAGCTCTTCGCGTCCTCTGATATTCTGCGGTTCAACAAACAGGTGAGGACTTCGTACCAGCAACTGGGCAAGCATACTGACGGGCATGGCAAGAAGCTCCTTCATTGCTTCCCGCTGTGCCTGCTTCTGCTGTTGCAATAAGCAGTTCACGCGATCCTGCTGCACATCGGAAGCGCCTTTTGGGGCCTGACGATGCAGCAGTGGTGAGCCCGCGCACTCCAACGTTTTCTTCTTGAGACACAAGGCAGCACGTTGCCTAACCAGATCAGCCCATGCCTCCGCTCGTCTGTAGAACGGCAGAACTCTGCACGTAATCATAGACAATCATGCTCGTCTCGAACTGTTTACTAATGCTCAAGTGATCAAAAGGAAGGCCAGACCTTGAACAGTGCCACAACGTATTTTCATCAGTCAGATTATACGCAGACGCAACTCCGTGAAGGGCGGCACCCTCTCACTTGGCGAGGAATGATGCTGTGCGGGCTGTCCACTCCTGAGTCGGGCAGAAGATTATGACTCTGCGGCCTTCGCGCAACATTTCCCATGTTAGCATCCCCAAGTGCTCAGCATCCGTCTGCCACCCACAGCGAATTCCTTCTGTGACTGCTCCTTTTGGCTCTCCGGCCGACTCAGCCCCAACCCCGTCCCGTGTAAGGGAGGGCGTCTGGGCGGAGGCATCAGCTTGCTCTCTTATAAAACGCAGAGCTCCAGCAGCAATTGAAGCGTGATCTGCGGCCATATTCGCGTTGGCTGTGACCTGTGCAGTGGCCAGTAATGGTCCAGTTGCGACAGCGGCGTACTGAGAAGCAGCCAAGCGTACTGCCCTTGCTGCAGCGTTTGTTGCCGCCTCCCCAACTGGGGGCAGAGAAAGAGATCCGTCATGGAGTTTACGGCTGAGTTGCAATCCTGCAGCTTTGTCCCACGAAAACACCTACAAAAAGCAGCAGGCAAAAGACGAGAGCGTAAGACGCACACGGGACAGTCAAGAATGTCTCTGCTACATACTTCCAGCGTATTCTGTTGTGGCTATACAGCACAAGTAGATAGATATGCATAGATAATTTAAGCAACGTTTTCGAAGACCTCAGTAATATTGTGTATGTCTGGCGTCCTCAGCTACCTCCTGCACTACATAAGTACACGCAAGAGTATGTTAGTGCATGAATAGGAGCATACATACATTGCCTACTCGCACGCGGACGCACCTAGGAACACATATAGGTCGTTTGACAGGCTGCCGCTGTGCCATTCGGTGAGGTACTAGTGACAACAGCGCGTGAATGGCTCACCTCTGGACCAACCTTGACAAATATGTCGAGGGGGGAGGGACGCTCCTCCGTGACGAACAACTCTGCATCAAGCCATTTTGCAACCTGATCATAGCAGGAGGCCGCGAGAAACGTGAGCCGGTAGGGCACAACATGTACAGCTGCTGCTGTTTCAAGATTGTGGAAGCAGCTTGCAGCGCACCAACGGAGGGAAGTAGAGGCGTACTTGAGGAGCATTTGGGAGGGTGGCGGACATGCCAACTAGTTGAATAGGCCGTTTGAGGGAACGATTTAGAAACAGCAGCTTCGCCAGTAGCATCTCGAGTAGATGGCCCCTCTGGGGATCTCCAACGAAATGAAGTTCGTCGACACAAACCAGGCCTACGGGGAAGTGCTCCCCAACGGCAGGCATGCGGCGACACACGCTGTCCCACCACTCGCTTGCCCAGGAATAACTCTCATCCAAAGTGCCGAGATCACAGCCATTCTCAGGCAGCTCACATTTAATAGGCGGCTCCGGAATCGCTTCTGCGTCCTCTGCCGTTGCGGCCTCGGGGACCAGCAAATCCAGCACTAATCTGCAACAAGAGCTCAAAAATGTTTTCAGCTGAACTGTTAGCACTTAGGCAGTTGCCCAGGACGATTCGCGTCACAGCGGCAGTCAAATCCTTCACCCAAACACTGTAAGGTTGCAAAGGATCGAAGTCGTGTATAAGGAAGTCAACGCTCCAAGTGGCGTCGTTTAGGAGGCCGGCAGCCACAAAGCCGCACCTGTTGATAATCATATTTGCCTTCTCCAGTGTGCAGACCGCCACATCTATTCCAGCGTACCAGTTCGACGCTGCATCTATTAACTCCACAACACAGGACAACAACAGCGGGGTCCCTGAGGGAAACCTGGTCTACACTCACTGTTTCATACCTCTTTCATTTGCTAGCAGAAGGGCACGCTGACGTCAACGGGTGAGTAGGATGGCGCGTAGCTTAGGTTCCTACTGCAAACGCCTTCCCAACCTTTTTGTGTGTTCCCCGTGCATCGAGCCGTGCTCTGCCCGCAGTCCTTGAGCTTACTGGCTCCCGCGTGGAAGGCTTCGATGCGCAGCGTCAACGGGCCCAGCAGTTGGCGCAGGTGCTGGACTTTTTCCGCGCAAAGAGAGACATGCGGCACCACAACTAGCGAACGCACGCCTTCGAACAAAAGGCGTCTGTAGACCAACAGAAATGCGCATACCATGTAGGGAATAATTACCGTCTCCACCATGAAGTGGGCATCATACACCCCACCAAGCAGATCATTGGTGGAGGAATTGTCCGTCCCATTTCCCACAAAGCCTACGCAGACTGAAAGCCAGTCCTTTGAATATTCTGGTTAAGACTACAAGGCTAGTTATTCCTACCGGGAAATCAGCACTTCAGCCACAAGACTCTTCCCGCCTGATGTCGGGGCGCAGTACACCAGAGATCTCCACGGAACCGCTCCTGCAGGAAGGGCGCAGCTAAATGCTAAGGTGATCTACTGCAAAAGATGTTATCCACCACCGTACACTGCCTTCACTGCCAACGCACTGCGGCCTACAAGCTCCTCTGCATGCCGTCTCCTCACCTTCTGTGTTGGCTGCTTGACGCTTCCTAGGCAGCGCCAGATGCAGGCACTGCGCTTGCCATGGGTAGAGACTACTGACCCCAAGAGCAGCATATGCCCTGCAGCAGTTAACTATCGGCTGGCTTTCGAACGTTAGACGATATCCACTGATATCCATGATTAAGTATCCTCTGGAATCCCTTATTTTGAGCGCTAAGTGGCAATTATGGTCAAATAAGAGGAGGACGCTTGCCTTGTAAGAGGTGGCGGAAGGCACCAGTATTGTAGCTCCAGTTCACTGCTCGTCATGGATGCAAATGCATACGGAGGGACGCTCTCCGGGACTTCTATACGGCTCCCTTTGCCGCGTCCTGTACAGCACGTTACAGTCAACAGCACGGCCGCCATGGCCGTAGCCTCACTATTGCTGCCTTCACATGATACGTCAGTAGGGAGCAGGGACTTCTGACGTCTGTTTACGTAAAGGACTATCTGTTAATCAGCATGCCAGTGGCAGACGCAGATGAGATGGCTAGCCAAAATATAATCGAATATGCCACTTGAATACATGAAAGAAGCGCACAACCCATATATCGTTGCATGAACCAGCAGTATTGAGCAGCGCCGCCAACACATCACAGACGGCTGCGCTCGTGTCAACCGTTTATCTACCTTGAACATAAGGAGTGTACAGCTACACGAAAATTTAACCCATTTGCAGGCATTAGTGGCATTTGATTACACAGGATTCTCACATCCAAAAATTACCGAACACAAAGTGACCAGTTGCCACTACAGATTCAATATGCGACAACTGCGTAGACGGAAAAGATTTAACCGAATGATAAATTTAGAAAGTACACTGATGATTGATGCGCCGTAGATGATAGAAGCCCTGCCCCATGTGGTGAGCTCGCATATGGTCACAGTAACCTCATTTGCAGGTACATTCGAGTGGAGGTACTCCTTTGAGCAACCGCATGTAATTGCATACCGGCAGCCACATAAATGGTTACACATAAGCACGCGCAAGCACGGGCACTCCACTAGGTACTTAAGAGTATCTGGCGACAAGCGGATGAAAGTTGGTGCATATTCACACGAGCGGTGCATGTTCACTTCCATATGTGTTCACACCCCACAACCACACTTGGTACAAAACAGGTCTCTACAGCTCTTTGAGACTGACAGTTGTGTACCTACCACGGATCCCCGCAGCGGCAAGAATTGCTTCATCTCGCTGGGCAGCGTGGTAGCTGTGAGGCTGACGAGATCGCACGCAAAAAATGCCGTTGTCGGACAGACTGACTACCCTGCCAATCCATACTAGCCCTCCCTCTTATGTCAAAATATAGGGGATCCGCAAGACTCAACGCTGGTACAACAGGACGGAAGATGTGAAGCATCTTAGTAAGCAGCAGATACTCCAAACTAAAAGCTGTCAATGGGTGCGGAGAGTGTGTTGTTGCACCTTGGTGGCGATCTCGCCCTCAAGCGTCACGAAGACGGCCGTCCCCGTGTCTCCTCCCTCGCGCACTCGCCTCCAAACGCCAATCCTAAGGCTCGGATAAGCGTAAAAAAGAACAAACTCCAGAAGACACGCAAATCAGTTTATGCTTTCGCTATGGCCAAAAAAAAGGATCTGCGCGGCACTGTACGAACACGCGCAACTGTCTAGGTCTACGCCGACGCTGAAAGGAGGCAACACTTCGTTGTACCTTCTCTGAGGAGTGATGCCTGGTGGTGGAGGTTTCGTTGGGCGAGGTAACGGACGGCGCTGCGCCCTGGCAGCTCCTGGGAGGAGCCATGTCAGTGAAGGCTGACCTTCCTGCCGCACGAGGATGCCCCTTTTCCTGCCATTCTTGCTCCCGTCTTGGCCCCTATGGGTTTTGCTTTGCTTCCTCTTCCGTGTCGGCCGGTTAGAAGCGCTGACCAAAGGCGTGTCGTCCTTCGGGTCCATTCGCAGCGTTGCAGCGGGAACAAGGTCCGCTACAGCCCAGCTCTTCCAAGCTTACCAGAGACATGAGATACCTTCGTGTAGCTTGTCGCAGGACCCATATTCTGAGGGGGCTCAAAGTACTTTTTCAGGCCTTACTTACGGGGCGGATTGGAGCAGTCGGCATCGGCCCTACGCAAGAAACCCGCACGTGAGAAAGGATGGGCTAGAGAATATTCACGATGGTTAATCATCGCGAAAACAACCTCAGAATGTTAACTTAAGAATTGCATTTAATGTTCGGAGACGGGGCCCAACAGAACCCTCAGGCTAGTGTCGGGGTAGGGGGCCCCCAGGGGGTCAAGAAGCGATTGTTTAGGGAGCCTGGTACACCTAGCTCTGGAAGGGTTCTTGTTCGTCGAGTATGCTATAAAGTTCCTTTTTGCTTTCCTCTTGAAACTGGGCTTACACAGACTTTACCTGCTTTCGGCCTTCCTCGATGATTGTGGTCCAGCGTTGCGTCCCTGTAGCGATTGGGCGGTCACCGCAGGAAGTAGAGGAAAACCCAGCACAGGACGAAATCCATTACTGACTGCTTCATAATGCATTTGAATTAAGGCAGCCAAATCTGTGCCCAGACCACTCCCAGTATCACGTTTGGGACACGTGGTTATGCGGGCGAGCCTCAAGGGTGCAGCGCTGTCGCACTACAAAACCAACACTGTTGGTCGTCTTCTTTTGAAATTTGAGGACTGTTTATACAATGAGCGCACTAGAAGGTCGCTTGCCTTTCCTCGATCAGGGGGGCGACCATGTGGTTGTGGAGTTGAAGGGTCTGGATAGAGAACCACGCAAAGAGAACGAGACAGTAAGTGCGGCGCTGGAAACAGTTGAAAAGGAGTGAATCGACAGCTAAGGCTCAGCCTTTTGTTCTGACGGTGAGGCAATTTCTTCCCCATGAAGTCTGCGCTTGCAGGAGGCCAGTGGATTCGGGCGCGTCGGGGACTTGTCAATCGGACAGCGCTCATTTACAGACGAACAGCTTGCAGCTGCGAGTGCTGCAGTTCGTATGGGCACTGAAGAGGGCCTACAGCAGGTGAGCTGCTACGTTGTGGCCCGTCTTCACCAATTTCGCACGGGAGTAGGGCGTTGAGTGTCCCTACATAACGTTGCGGGAGTTCTGCGTTTCAGGAGCACGTACAGTTTGAGCTGACGCTCGACGAAGTATCCTGCACTCTTCCTCCTCGCACGAAGTGTTTTGATCGCGCGCCGCTGCTATCTTCGTTGAAGCAGACAAATTGGAAGGCCTTCTTACGGACGGGACGGCTCGCGCGAATCGACGTGCAGCCTCTAGAGCCCATTCTTCATCCGTTGTCAGCTGTTATTCGATCAGGTATGCCGTTTGGCAGCACAAGACACTTCGTGACTGCCCGTTGAGCTACTTACTGACGTTGCTCGTCCCTGACCCCACTTGGGCGCGCCCCTGCAGTAGCTCCTTTTTCACATGCACTTGCATTTACACAACTCTTATCTTGCGCAGGGTCACTTGTAGCCGTCATGGGGCCAAGCGGTTGTGGCAAGACAACTCTTATGGGTATCCTCTCGGGGCGTGCCAGTTTAGCGCACTCTGGTCGCGTTGCCTTCAACGGACGGCCTCCGACAAAAGAATTTGACCGCGTGGGTGCATTTTAGTTGTGTAAGAGTGCACCGACGACAATAAGCGATTGTTGAGGCGTCGGAATCTGTATGTTTTCCGAACATGTCGTTGTTTTTTGTAGCGTTCTAGAGAATTTAGCCCCAATGTTAGCCCGCACTTTGGATATCTCACCCACACCGTAATTTGGAGTTGTCCGGTTGAGCCATCTTCTGTCTGCAGTTTTCGTCTTACGTTACTCAAGATGACATCTTTGACGGCAACGAGAAAGTTGTCGAATGCCTCGAGTTCTCCTACAGACTCCGCACTGCAGTTCCGCGTGACTGGGGGCCTGAAAAGAGAAAAAGCCGAGAACATGAAGCGGTGCAGCGAACCCTCAGCCTCCTGGGTCTCGCTGAAGTGCAGACAAGCAACGTAGGCACAAGCACGCATCGCGGGATATCTGGAGGCCAGAAACGGCGGCTGACTCTCGGCATTGGTGAGCCGTCCAATTGCAATCGTCTCTGTGTATATCTATATAGAGCGATATTATGGTGAGGTGAAAATTCTGGTTTCCACCGTCTGGGCCGGTCAACCAGCTCAGATTTTGGTGCACTGCCACTATCTCCACTTCCCTGTTCAGGGACTGCAACTTGCTGCGACGGGATTTTTCCTGTGAGCATCCTTCAGGCTTGATGAGCGACGCAAAGATCTTGTTGTGCGACGAGCCGACCACTGGTCTGTCCACTGCAGATGCGCAGCTGGTTGTGGATGCTCTCCGGCGGCTGTGTGTAGAGTGCGGCATGGCGGTGGTAGCGGTGATTCACCAGCCGTCCCATGCAATAATGCGGTGCTTCGATCATCTGTTATTGCTGAGCCATGAGGGCCGTTGCGTTTACAACGGCTGCGTGGATGCGGCGTTGCAGTATTTCAGCGCATTAGGGTTCCCCTGCCCTCCTCACCAAAACCCTGCAGACTTATACTTAGATCTCGTATCACAGGGTAGCAAACACGCCGGCGAACTCGCAGACATATACGACGCACTCATGAAGCCGCTGGTGCAATCCAGAGTACGCCGCGCTTACGAATGCCCCCCTTCGCCGCTGGAGGACCCGGTGTGTCAACAAACCCTTCAACAGAGGCGCCTCTGTCAAGCCTCTGAAACTGCACTTTCGCCAGTATTTGCGCCGTCACCAGCTGGCAGCGGTGCTAACGATTCTCCCAATTGACTGCGAGAATGTGTACGTTTGCAGGTAGGCGAATTGGCATTGGCGGGTCCTTATGTTCAATTCAAAGAGGTTGGAAAACGCGCACTTCGGTTGTGGTTAAGAAGCCACTCTACTCTGGCTGCGATCATGGGCGACTCGATTGTTCAAGGGCTGGTGATTGGAGCTGTATTCTTTGGTGTCCGTAACCGTGCATCCGTGTATTACCAGCTTTCCGCCCTTTTTCTGATGCTCCTCAGCCATCTGGCCTCGTCTCTGTGGACTGTGCCGCTGTACGTCCAGCAGAAGGCTCAGTATCGAGTCGAAGTCGAGGATGGATACTATTCTCCCGTGCCCTACATGTTCGCAACATCCCTGGTGGCTAACTTTTTCGTGTTGGTGGGCGATGCAGTGCTTGTCACGATTATGTGGCTCTTATTCGGATTTCCGTTCTTGCCTCTACTGGTCTGTTACCTCGTTGGATCCCTAGGATTCGTAATATGCGATTCGATAACTGCAATTTGTTCCTTGGCGAGCACATCTTTTGCAGAGGCAAATGCCTCTGCGACTCTCCTGTTCATGTTGCTGATGTTTGTCAATGGCTTCACAACCAATCCAGCGTCGTTGCCTCATGGGATAGCATGGATCTCGTACTTAAGCCCGTTTTTTCTGGTTTTTGAGGGTTTGGCAATATGCATTTTGGAGACTTATGAGTTTCGAGACGACCCCTCGGATGCCAGCGGCAACCTTCTGTTGCAAACAAAGGAAGATGCCTACCAGACGTTTGGCATCGCAGGTCGTGCTTATGGCCACAAGGGCAGCGCCCTTAAGTGGCTGTGGGGAGTTGACGTAGTGTTGCTTCTGCTGCTCATGGTTCTCGCAAAGGCACTTGTTTTCACCTTGCAAGCCACTATCTTCTTGCCCAAGCGCCACAGGGGCGAGTCTGTACCCAGGTGTAGACTTTCCTGTCTTTCCGTGAAGGGATAGCTGGCTAAGACTGGAAAACCGTACATGGCCAGCTGCTACAACTGCTTTGTTTTATCGTCCCTTGTATCGCAGGTGTTGTAGGATGCTACTCCCCCTGCCCCAAGTTTGACTATGTCACAATCGTGTGATGCGAACAATGGCACTAAAATTGTGCGCGGCGATATATCCATGAAGTGTCCCGTTGGCTTGAAACACAGCATGATTGCTTCCTGCAGGTGTTAAGCTGTTTGGTGCGCAATTTTTTGCACAGTCGTGCTTCTTTCACCAGCTGGTGAGGGCAGCGTTACCTGCTGGCTGACCTGCCGCTGTCCGTTCATGCTTCGTAAGGGGCCGCATCGAAGAAGATACAGAACAGCGGACATTGCTCGGCAAAGCACTATTCGTTGACCTAAACTCCTGCACGGAGTCAAAGTCACCGAGGATAGCAGAATATTTGCATAGTACGCCTTTGCCATTGCCTAGTCTACGGAACCTATAGTAACCCACGAATAGAATGCTTTTTCAGATCTACAACCTTTCCCTGCAAACTAACGGAGCGCCTCTCTGTAGATTATTGTCGAGTTTCCCCTGTTCACCGCACATTTTTCTTTGTTCTGTCATTCTGCCTCAATAAAGCACATCTTCACTGACACCTTTTACCAGTACAGCGCGCGGACGAAAAGCTCTCAACGTTGGGCAGCCGAGCTTTACCTGCATACATAGTAAAGAACGTTAGCGGGGGGACTGGCCCAGCCACGTGGAAGGAGGCTGCCGGGAGTCAGTGTGTATTCGGCGCCACTGACGGTGTCCCACTTGGTGCAGAAGCAATGCTGCAGATGCAAGCATCCATTGATATCTGCGACAATCGGCGGTTCCTTTAGAAGGAGTGCTCAAGCCACGGGCGGTAGAGCCCAGCGATGCGAATTTGAGAATGGCCTGAAGTGAAGCCACTCTAAGCACGCATACCTCTCAGGTGCACGTCGCTTAAACAGTTCTCCACTTTTTCCCTTCTGAATTGCAACGCCTACTGCAGTTCATACCCCATTTCCGCCCAAAGCGAGTCGGCCCTTCCACCTGTAGATTTTAGAACGGCTACTATAGTCAGTATTCGCAAGCAGTCTAGCTATTTGCTATTTAAGCCGGCAATACGCGTTACGTAGATTTTGGCCAGCAGCATATCTGCATCGGCACTTCCCAGGGTGAAGAGATTCTAATTTGCTCCGCTACCCAGTTGAACTAGTTGAAATAAATAGCTTGGACTCCGATAGCTTCAAAATGCAGCTGCTCACCAAGCGATGGCTTTGTTTTCCTCTTAAAGAGCTTGCCTAGATGAGGCAAAGCCTCGAACAAAGGAACAACTTATATTTGTGCATAGCCATTCACTCAAAGTGATCTGTGCACAGGGTTGTCACCTGCAAGACGCTGTGGCACTCGACAGGAGTGCGCTACCACCTGCATAATTACAATCATGAGGTAAGCGGCCAATTGAGAGCCACAGCTGCACTTTCTCAAAAGCAGGCGAGAAACCCACGGGCTCATATGTGCCTCCTTTAAAAAGCGGGAGTCTCAAGCAACTTATTTTGCATCACTTCATTTGATAAATACACTCAATAAAATCCTCTTCTGTCACAGCAAGCGAACCGCAACTGGCTGCTTTGCTCGCAACGTCCTTCCCTCCAGCATAGCGGTGCTTCATGTACTCGGCGTATGCGAATGGCGAGCGTTCAAGAGCATCTGCGACTTGAAGAGCAGTCGAACCGTCAATACACCTGGTGGGCCCGGAGCATTTCCGGCCTTTTGCCGCACTTGCCAGAGAGAGCTGGCTCGGCTTAGCGCACCTCATGAAAGGCCTGAAGATGTCTTGAAAGGACGACTCAAATTCGAAGGCTGGACCTGTTCTTCCAAATCCTGAGTGCCCGACAAACCCATACAAGGGTAAATGGTACTGCGCATAGTCTGCCAGCGCATAAGCGCCTGCACCCGCTCTTTCCCGTTCTTCATATTCCTGGGGCTGCTGATGATTGTCTTGGACTCCATCAAACACTAACACGCGCATTGTTGGGTTGTTGCCGTTCTGGGGGGAGATTGAAGGAATGGTGAGAAGAGCTGTGGGCAGGTTGGGTTGACGAGGATTGCAGCGGGGCCCAGCAGTCGGAGCGTCCTTCCAAGCTTGTGTACCTCTGGGAGGGAGCACTACCATCGTTCCCTCATGCTGATGCCCGTAAAGTTGGGCAGCAACTACATCTGAATAGGCTGAAATTAAATCCCTGTATCTGCAGTGCGCAGGCAACACCAACACACGTTTCTGTTCTGCTGCTTGCTGTTAGGTGTTTGACACTTCGCTCTCAAGTTTTATCCTTACTTACCTGGCCGTATACGCGCTTTCCCAGTTATCACGGAAATATGCAAATTCGTTCAACCGCACAGTCAGTCCAGGCATTACGTGTCCACATATTATGACCTGCGGTTCAGCGGCACACCTCGACACTCTCTGTTGGCACCATCATGAAATTCTGAAAAGCTCACTACCACCTTTGGAAGCGCCTAGTGGCGTCAAAGACGGATGCTGCCCATTTGCTGTGTGCACCAGATCTACGCATGATCATGTGGTTATCGTCCTTACTTGTTGTCCGCGTGCTCGCGCAGAGCGGAGCTCTTCCTCCAGCCACTCAAATTGTCCCGCTGCGGCATATGAACAAAGGAGGGAGCAGCACAGTTGAATACGATTACGTAAAGCTTCGTTATTCTACAGGGAAATGGAGGGAGGCATGAGTGGGAGCTCGAGGGGAGAAAAAAACAGGCAACCTGGGTCAGCTTCTTCGGCTGCATCCTCTCCAGCGGCTGGGAGCGAAGTAGCGGTCTCCTCTCCAGCGAGTTCATGCTTATTGGACTGTATAAGGGCTATTGCCGCCTTTCGCAGCTTTACAGCGTAGAAATTCGTGTTTAGGCATATCACGCGCATTTTAGGTTCCTCCCGCAGGTCTGTAGAATAGTACATTCCTCGTAGGAACGTCTGCAGCGCACAAGCGTCCTGGAGAGCGCAGATTGATGTTGTAATAACAAAAAGCTGTACCAATGTTAGGCGTCCCTTCACTTTCTCGCTAGAAGCTTCTGCCCTAAAGCATTGAAATGAATGCATGAACGGGTATCTGTTGCACGAAAAGCGTACCTCACGAGTTTTCTCGCCTTCTGGAAGCGCTGGCTTCCAGATGTCGTACAGCGTATGTGCCCACCGTGTACGCTGCGGAGGGAGAAGTGCCGCAGGCGGGAAGTCGTGGTTTCCCACAACTAAGACGAGCTGTATCCCTTCTGACGCAGAAGCTCCGCTGTGCCCTTGCCGAATGGATTTGGAATTCTGGGGAAACCGTTCGAAAAGGCCGCTTGTGAACTCCTTAAGAGCGTCCTCCCTGAACATGCGGGCGTTTAAAACACTATGCGCAGTAAGTTTGGATGGCTGGTTGGATCCTGGGGCTGACGGGAAGGATCGCACAAGAGCTTTAGAGCTTAGACAGGGGCTTACAGATAATTTGGATCAACGTCCTTTCGGGCGTGTGCAAAATCCCCCGTAAGCAAAATTGTGTTAATGGGTGGCAAAGGGTAATGAGTAAAGGCAGTTTTCGGGGCCGAAGAAGCTGTAGGGGACGTAGTGGGGTTACCGGCAGCTGCTGCTGCCCGGCTTTGGATCACAAGACCGTTCAAAAAGTTAAGGGTTTCATCGAACAATATGCGCGAAGAGCCGCATCCCGCGCGCCCTAACTCGGGGCCTGTTTCAACTTCGAGGTATATCCCTCCGGGGGACTCGGGGGAGTCGGTCGGTTCCCCTCTTCGTCTACCGCAGCGTTCCTTTGGGTGAGCCAGCATGGAGTAGTGCGGCTGCAAATGGATGTCCGAAACCCACGCAATGGCCAGCTGTCTGAAAGACCCGTCTGCAGCCGGATCCTCGACATGTTCCACATCTCCCAAAGCTGCACGTGAAGTAGCAAGCTCGTATATACATGTTACCAAGCACAGTAGCCTGAATGATGCCCATTTCATGTTTGGCGAAGCAGTCAACATCGTATGGACCCGCATGCAATGACTAATTAGCTTCCCCACACCTTGAATGGAATGATTCTCTGACTATGGTTTTCCTCCCGAGTTCAAAGCTGATGTGTAGCGTTTAGAGCCGCAACCCAACGGATCGTGGGAGTTGTTGGTACGCAAATCGCGGGCAACGGGGGGAGAAAAACCGTGATTCTCGATTGAGAAGGTATAAAACAGTGCCTTTCAACGAATAATTAGGCATAGGGGCGCAATAGTTGCGAAAATTGCGAGTTTCCAATGGAGGTTTCTTGGCGGGGTCGAACGAAGGCGGGGGTAACACCAGGCGAAGTGAGAGGCCCTAGGTTTGGTGGATGCAGCGATAATGACTTGATATTATGTTGCCCCAATCGCTCTATATTTCCCCACTTGAGCGACAAAGCGCTTGTAGAGCCGCTCAAGCTTGCTCAGCAGTCATGGGCGAAGAGGTGCTCACAGGATCCCTTCGGCGTGTCCCCTCAAAGTCTCCACGCTGCCCAGGATCCCGCAGCTTTCCCCTTCTGTTTAGCTTCAAGGCACCCGAAAACTATTTTATCCATTAACCTGGCCATCCAGGTGTGCGGTTTTCCATTTTACGATTTTCAACCGAGCCTGCAAACTCGCCCCCGTGCCCGTTTTGGCACGTTGACCAGATGCGACTATTTCGTACGGTGCCGATCGCTGACTGATCGTTATGCAGAGAAACTTCCCAATCACGGATCAGAATTCGGTTGCTATAGTACACTGCTGCGAGTTATTTGCAGTGCAGTTCTTATGCAAAAATTGTGACTGTAGGATGCTGTGTGTAGCATGGTCGGTCTGATGTTGGTGCATGTACTACTACTTGCATGGATGCTGGCTCCTGACGGCCAAGGAAGAGTTTAACCACTGTATGCAGAGTGATTACAGACAGCGAAGGTGTCTTGGGTATGCTGCGATGTTGGGTTGTCTTGCAGTAGGCGTTGGCGCCAGGAATGCTGCACGCTACATAGTATCGCATGCTTCAGAGGGGCAGTCCTGAGCACTGAGCTTCCACATGAACAGATGACTGCCTTAAGCTTCAATAAACTCGAAATGTAAGGAGTGTTGCACTTTTCATATTCCCACACGCTTCAGAGGGTCGGATGTGAGCATACAGGGTAGCGTATTTCGAGCAGCAACCAACGTGCCCACACGCCTGGCGTCCTAGGCGCAGCATCCCAAGGAAACAGATCTGACGAGGTGAATAAATAGCCAGCCATGAGTTTCAACTCATTGTTTTGCTGCTGCAGCAACTCCAGATGCAGGTATATCAAAGCTCGCTTCTAGTGCACACGCTACCGTTGGAACCAATTCTTCAACACCTGACTGGCCCCAGATGTAGTGTCCCAACTTCAGAAAAAGCATGCAATGTCATTGAGAGCAAATCCCACATACTGGGGTGCGAGTATAGTTCTTCGGAAGTGTACGGCCGCTGAATGGGCTACTGTTGGAGGAAAAGCTGGTTTTGCTGCTGCTGTTTAACTCATGCCCCTGCAGTAGACCAGGTCTGCCACAGGTCACTACGGCGGCGCATAAAGCTCTTTTCGGTTTAGCGACATTTTAACCGGTGGTATCCCAGCCTAAAGAAGGATGTGAACGAGCCGCCGCCACCGCACAGCTTTAAAATACGCAGGATCCGGAGGTGCCTCCTGGGCGTTGAGCTCAGGGGCTGCGTGTTACGGTGAGGCGGCTGCCTGAAACCGAGTAGCAGCGCACCGCGCTGCCGCTGGTGATACAAGCCACCCTCACGTTTGCACCCAAGGAAGCTCCGATGCAGCTTCCTTTACTGCATGCTTTACCTCTGCATGCACGTATAGAACGCTTGTATTTGTTTACGCGCCACCTATCAAGGCCAGGTGAAGATTCCTGTGCTAACTGTAGGCAGAGCATGCTACATAATGCAAGCGTCCAGAGGAAGCGATAACTTTCGAGTGAGTGTAGTGAATACTCACAACAATCACTATCTGATTCCTCTGTGGCTGCACAGAGACAAAGTTCTAAAGCATGGATTGCTTGCAGGAAGAACGAGCGCTTTTGTGCTTTCGCGAGTCCTTTTTGCTTACGTAGCCCTTACAAAGCACTCTAGACGAGCAGCAACTGCTCCTGCACATTCCGCCTGCAGAGAATCACCTGGTTCACCTATATAGCTATTCACCCATCAGCAACTACCCAGAAAGTGTCCTGATTAATTTGCCGCTGTAGTGCAGCAGATGTAATTACGAGCCCAAACGGCAATATAGGTGTATTTTCGACTACGGCTACATCATGACAGCAGGACCAAGAGTGCTGCGCACTCTTGATCCTGCTGTCACGATGTTTCAAGGTCGGCAAAAACTCAGCGAATTCAAATGATAAATGGCTGGCCCTCGCAAGCGGTAAAGGAGTTGGCATCAGAAACTTCGTCACACAGTGGCTTTGTTGAAGGGCTTAGACGCCTATGTGACAGCCCGCGTCATCCTTTTCCGCGTGCGCCGGACTGTGTACAAATGCACCAGTTGATGGTTCATCTCTGCCGCTTCTGTTCAGTTCGTATGCATATGATTCCCTCTTCAAGATCTAAGCGTTTCATGAACCTTGAAGCAAATCTTCCGGGTACTCCTCGAGTGAGCTGACGAGGAGTTCATTGGATAATTGGCCTGCTGGAAGTTCTGTACTACGAAAACCGTCAGAGAGCTATACCTTCAATTGTTCCCGCTTCTGCTGTTCGTAGGTCGCTAGCTGGATCGAACCCCCCCAAAACTGCGATCTTCGTAAGACCAGCACTTCGGAGTGCACGCATTTCACCCTCGTTTCCCGGAATACTGCATAAAATGCTCGTCATTCATATCTCCTTAAGACGTTGATCCCACTCTTGTTACAGTAGAGGATGCAAGCGCAGCTGTCACAGCTGAGATGCGCATGACTTCATTGCTTCAAGGCAAAATGGCGGCAGTGATACCGTGTGCCGGAAGCATAAAGCCGTCCATAGAGTCCCCCAGGGCATGCTTGCGATTAACTCGTGGAAAAATTGCCCAGCACAGACGCCATGTATCGAGGTAGGATGATCCATATATGTGATGATACCGCATTTTTGGATCATAGCTTAACCGACCCCCTTGTCCTGCCCACCATGGGCGTAGTTTTAGTAGATGGGCCAGCGAATAGTCCGGCAGATTGCACCTCGCCGCAGTACCTTAAGACACATGTAGAAATTTGCGGACCGCCTTCACACAGGCCATGCTACAAGCGTTCATATATAGCGAGAGTCTTCCGCCTCATTCGAGGATCGGCGCGAGCTGCAATGAAGTCAAAGACTCAAATTAAGAGTTTCCTCAAAGAGTTTGACCCCCCTCCCGTGTCTCCAGATGTCCTGCGAGAAGTGGTTCACGCTCTGGAGCTGCGGGAGATCAGGCGGCCTGCTATGAGTTGCAACGCGACCTCCTGCAACTGATGATGCAAGATTCCCACGAGCATATATAACCAAACATTGTTTGCCGCAAGATTTATCTGTGCATACACTTGTTGAACATATGTATTCGTCTACAGGTAGTCTACAAAGGGCAAGTCAATGTCACCGTTCTAAATATTGACAGCAATGCTTCACGTTACGTGCAGTGAGGTGACCACCCAAGGGAACGAGAATCATATGAGCAGCCTTATGTTCCCTATACGTAGAAGAAGAAAGCAATAACTTTCAGATGAGAATCATATGGTTATATCCCAAAGGTAACAGAAACGAGCCCGTCTCGCATACTTAAAGCCGCGGTACCTCGCCACGGAATGCCGCGTTTTCTGTGGAGCGCTCGACAATCCCAGTGCTAACTAACTCACACAAAAGAGACGAAGATGATGAAAGACAAAAATAACTGCAGGAACTTATTTTGTATGCTTCTCTATGCTTATGTGCGCTGCTACCACAGCGATTTTCCTTTGTGGGGCCCCGCAATCGGCTTGAGCAATGCGCAGCCACAGCGTACCTTCAGCTTTGGACGCATCGACTTATTGAAACTGAACACGACCAGTAAACATAATATTGACACATTATCTATCATCATAGATATCCCGCTGGGAAGCCACCTACAAAGTGCCCGGAGCATTTCTGGGCCTGTTTAGAGCATCGACACTGGCGGAAAGGTATGTGCATTCTTCTCCCGGTTTGGGCAGTAACAAGCAGCGGCTTCTCAACTTATATGGGCGCTAGTGGGGCCCGTGGGCCGGGGGATTTTCCAGGGGGCAACAGAATAACTCCTCCATCGCCTGCTAATGAACGCCGCCAATGCGGGCTGCTGTTCCTTCAACAGATTGCACAAACCACCACCTGTGGTGAGCTTTCATCCACGTAACCGACACCTTGTTTATCGTTTTTAACGCTCTTCTGCAGACGCGGATGCTCGCTCGCTCGGGGGGCAGTGACTACGGTGGTCGTGCTCTATAGGAGCAGTACTTTCGCTCCTCGGCTCTGTTCCGCTGCATAAATCTTCGGAAAATGGCTAGAGGGAAACGTTCATTCAGGGGCGCCGAACTAATGGGTAAACGGCGGGCCGCCAAATATCAAAGGGCACGTGCAGCTGAAGCAAACAACGAAATATCCCAACCACAGAGGGAGTCGTATTCTGAGATCGTCTACGAAAATGCGGCATATGAGGAATATTATAAAGTTAGTCACGGGAAGTTGTCTCCAAAAAAGAGGCTCTGTAGCCTCATGGTGCAGTAACAATCTAAATTTGTAGAAACGGAGGTACAGTTCTGGGTAGCCGCTCTTTTCTGAGTAAGGGCTGCACAGCCATCCATTCCCTTTGTAATCTCAGGTATGGCGTTAAGCGGGGGCGTTTGCCCACGCAGTGTATGAGTGTACTCTTCACTAAGGTCTTCATTCATGCAGGCACAAGAAATTTGCCCTCTGGAGGAGTGGGACAGCTTCATGGCCATCCAACGCCTCCGTCTCCCAGGTGTGTTTACTTGGATTCATCTTAAAGGCTTGGTCTGATCGATATTCTTGAGCCAACACGAAATAAATGGCTAAAGGCTACCACTACTCTTCGCTTGCTGCCGCTTGAGTAGCAGGGACTTTCTCTTCCCACACGGCGTTCTAGTAGTGTCATCTTAAGGGCGGGCATTTAGGTGCTGCCCATGGCTTTTGCAGCTGCTGTGCGCGTCAACGTCTCTGCCCCTCTGTGGAGGAGCACACGTGCTTTACTTCGTAAGATGAGCATGGAAGGAGTACGCCTTTACCTTTATTCTGCTCCTTCCAGGGACAGTCGGGGCTGGCAGCTATGCGCAGACAGCTAAGATGTCACAGTGTTGATGACAACCGGGCTTATGGGGAGCGGCGCTGCATCTGCTTGCAGGGAAAAAGTACCGTACGACACTTGGGATTCTTCCCTCATGAGTTCGCATGTGAGTTCCGCCGCCCTTCATGCCTTAGACAGCACTAAGTTTAGGTATCCATATGGAAGGCATCCTCACGGTACACCACACAGTACTAGTTTGCATCAGGAGCAATTATGCACAGGGCAATGGGACACGGCAAGCAAGGTGGACATGAAGAAAGATGGTTTTTATAAGGAAATCCGCTCCCAAATTATTAACGAAGACTTTCGAGTAAGAAGTGCACGTGACGCGTCGGCGATCCTGCTCGTCGTGTCACCTCGTGAGCTGCTACGTCTCTCTACCTCTGGATGCCAAACCGTAAACACTAGTAATTGCCTCTCCAGGGCATCCGTTGGTCATTGATAAAACTTATGGTCTAGGCAGTCCAGTGCATAGCACTAGACAGTGCAACGTTTGATTGACTGCAGGGGGCACTCACCCGCCAAGAGGCTGTCAGCATGCTTCCGTGCCTCTTCTTGGACATACAGCCACATCACCTCGTGCTGGATATGTGTTCGTCCCCGGGTAATTCTGTTGTTTCTTATAGGCCACCTTAAACCGTTGTTTACAACTTGGTGGCTTTCGTGGGTGTTTTCAAGCGGCAGATGGAGTTTATTTTTAAACCATAGTCCGGTTTCTAGGCGTTTGGTTTTGAGCATGTTGAACTCAGTGGCCATGCACTTGAAATGTAGATTGCCTTTTGCAGGATCTAAGACAACGGAAATGCTTGACATGTTGCAGTGGAGTGCGCGGCTTCGTGAGTCAAAAGAAAATGAAGGATCTGTCGGAATATCGCCAGTGACTGGTAGGCGCCACCAGTCACACAAGGGGTGTTCACTACTACTCAGGCACCGGGTGGGAGCGTAGTATAACTGCGTTGTGGCGGTTCACGTTCATTATGTGAGTACGCAGTGAACCAGACTTCTCGCAACTTTGGGGCTGAGCTGTGCGTAGAGTTACGGGACCTCAGCTAAATACCATATTCGTTCTCGCTCGCCTTTGCTTACGACTGAGCAGGCGCAGTCATCGCAAACGATGTTGATTTGAAACGCGCCGTAACATTAACACACCAGGTGCAAAAGCTAGCATCTCCTTCAGTGGCAGTTAGCTGCCTCGACGGTAAGCATGCAAGCTGCAGAGCTGCTCTTCCAGAAGCCGTTGGCCTGTATTGCTTCACAATAATGTGGATATGTTCGCATATTGAGAGTCGCAGTGTTTGGTGTCTTTGTTGCTGCAGCTGCTTGCTTCCCGACGCTGCACGAGAACGCAGGAGGCGGTCCTCAAAAGGTTAGTTAGAGGGTAGGAACCAGTGGGATTGAAGTACTCGCCTCCTAGGAAATATTTTGCAGTACGTTTAAGATTAACTCTGCATCCCATGTGGGCTCGTAAATGTTTACTTGTTACCGCAGGAAAAACTGCAGTTCGACAGAATCCTCGGTAGGCCTCATTCTAACACTCGTGCTCGTCTAACTGCCAGTGGAATAACGGTGATTGGGATATATGTAGTTCGCGGACTTGTGTGTGCGTCAGCCGACGTACCATGTAGTGGCGACGGAACAATGCGGAAGAACGTGGACGTATGGAGGAGCTGGAATGCCGGCGGGGGCCATAGCATGCACCCAATCCAGGTATTTCCTCAAATCACAATAGCTCTCAGTTTCGTTTGCAGCTGCTTCCGTAAATGCAGATATGTGCACGTGGAAGCAAACTTACATCTTTTAAGTGTATGCACACACACACATATATATATATATATATATATATATATATATATATATATATATATATATATATATATATACATATATAAACCTGTACATGTGCAGCACGCGTTCGTATTCAGCTATCGATTCTTTACCGTGGCCTCCAGCTCCTACGTGTGAACGGCCGAATTGTTTATTCAACTTGTTCGCTAAATCCTCTAGAGGATGAGGTAGGTTCTACCGCCACCAGGCAGCTTATTTGTAATGCCAACGGCTCAGTTGGCCCCCGCGAGTTTTGGAGTAAACCCAGTGTGAACGCTACCGTTGATCTTAGGCCGTCATTGCGACAGTTTTATCACAACAAAAGGGCCGCGTGGAGATCGTCGACCCGCCTGAACTTCCGGGTGATTACAATGTTCAGCTGCTCCCCCAGATACTGCTTACTGCCGGTGCAGCTTTTACTTTCGCTGGAGCATTCGCTTTGCCCTCAGCACAGTGCCCCACTGTTAAAATTCCATTAATGTTCTGCAGTAGCGTCGACGTTTCCGAGTACATCCAACTTTAGAGTTTTCCTTGTGCCTACTGCAGGTCTCAAGTGGTCGAAGGGAAAATCTTCTTGGCTTGTGCCGTCGCCTCCTGCCAAGGTGTGTCCACTTACCGAGGACACTTCTGCGCCGAACGCACCAGCAGGCAGTCGGATCACCTTTTTTCGGGCGTTTGATGAGGTGCCAGAAGAATTCCACCATCGGATTCGGTAGGGCCTAGCTCAAGCTCCTGTTTTTTGTTGGCAGACGGGCACTTCAATAACCTCACACGGGAACAGCAGTCCTGCAGGGTTCTGATGCGCATGCAGGCCCACGATGTTTGTCCCGCTGGGAGCGGATTCGATGTGTTCTGATGCGCACGCAGGCCCACGATGTTTCCCCCGCTGGGGGCGGATTCAATGTCCCTTGAAAAGTGTGTTCGCGTTTTGCCTCACCACAACAATACAGGGGGGTTTTTCGTTTGCTGTCTTCGCAAAGTCGCGGAGCTTGATGCCAGTCAGATTTTCATAAGCAACAAAAGTAAGGTAAGGGTTGCTGCAGAGGAGAGGCAGCACGACCGTCGGAATTCACGAGGATGCGGGGGCCCACGACCAACCTCGAAATCAGCCTTCAACGACTCACCAGATCCGCCATCCAGAACTGAGGGAAGTGGAACAAGTTCAGAGGCCACAAATCCAGTGGAGCCGGAACCAAACCCCTTGCTCGACGGGACGTTGCTGCCTGAGGAACTTAATACTAATACGCAACCAGCAGCAGCCTCGGGGAGTCTCGAAAACATTGCTGAGCGCACTTCAACAGCACCATCTGCGAGTGAAGAAGGAAGTCTGTATGCACTTGCTGCAGCGGCTTCAAAACCAGGGAGTCTCTTCCATCTTTTGCTCCCAACCAATTGCGACGCGGAAGGCTCGAGGGTGTTGCAGATGATCTTCGATTTCTTTGGCTTGGATGAAAGAACGCCGTTGGTGCGTATCATATATTCTTGATGCAGGTTACCCAGACTACCGACACACCCGCGTCAGCGTGACTCATGCTTCATTGAAAAGCAGTTTTGCTTTTCTCTCGTGCTTCTGATGCTTTCTGCTCGTTTTGCGTTGGCGGTTTCAGCTGGCCGGCGACTTGCGGGACCCGCGGAATGTGGAGTCACTAGACCCTGATTTGCTGTTCCGGCGCGTTCATTCGCAAAAGAAAATGTTTCTTCTTTCAAAATCCTTGGCGGGCCTGGTTAAGACTTGTTATGGAACCCCCGGGGCGCGTTGTTGTAAAGTGCTTGCTCATGCCCAGTCTCGACGAGGGGAGCTATGTCAGCAACTAGACGGCCTGTTAAGAAGTAAAATAAAGTGGGTGCATGCAGGAGCTACGGTTCTTGTCAAGCACTGCGAAACCAAAACGGGGGAAGAACAAGGCTTGGGCGCTCAGGGGTGGCGTGTGCCTCAGGTGGGTCACTGTTTCTTGTGCTTTGGTGTGCATGCTCACTTTGTAGGTAGATTGTAATGAGACGTATCCCGACTGTTGACTGTAAAATGTGCTGTAGGAGGGAGCGGCGCTTATGGCTACTTTCATGAGAAGGCGTATCGTGTTCGTAAGCCTGCTGGTTGGTCGGCTTCTGCTGTTGCCCGAGGCAAGGGTTGTACGGCTCTCTCAATTGTTATACTTCGAGGGTTGCAAGCAGGTATTGAATCTAGCTTCGTGTCGAGACAAGGATGGGTCCATTGAAGGTGAGGAAAGCAACACTTCAAGGGCGACTTGTTGTTAAGAGTAGCTCACACACCCGCCCGTGACCATGATTGCCAGAACTATGCGTACAAGTGGAGCTTGCAAGCATAGCTCCATTCCGTTCTATTTGCATGCAGCTGGTGGAGTTGTCTGCATCATCTGCCCTACATCCGTCGTTTCAGTCGAAGATACTGTCAGAGAAGATGCCCATGCGAAGGAAGGAACGCCAGAATTAGATGAGGAAACACGCTTGCTTGCTCGCAAATACCCTATTAGGGAAAATCCCAGTTTTTCAGCTATCGCAGATAGCTTATGCGTTGCTTGCATGCTTACAAGGGGTGGTAATTTGCACGCGTATATGAATAAAAACGAAGCAAAAGCGCTGGCATTCCACCTGTTTTCAATGCCAGAAGAACTGACGACTGCATGTAACGATGCATAACGCGTCTCACAATGCTAAGTCGGAAGTGCCATCATTTCATGGCACTATCAGCGGCAAAACCCAGAAGTACGGGTGCATTTAATGCAACTTCTTCGAGCAACAATACCTGTCAAATAGAATATTTTTGGGGTAGTTCCGGCTTCATCTGCAAAAGCATGAAGTTCCATGTCAGTTGGCCAATCGTTCTGGCGACAGCTGGCAATTCTAGCTATGATGCTTGAAACAGCTGCAATGACTCCTGGCTAGGAAAGCAAATTCCTGCAGACCGTGTTACACAGTGCCTGGGCGGACCCCGTTGCGCAAACAAACTGCGTCTATCCGTCTATCCGCCCTGCGCAATCTGCCTGGCCTTTCTTACAGGGAGCACTTGAAAGCAGCGAACGGGGTGCTAGAAGGATGAATAAAGCAGGCTATGTGGGGATAATAGGGGACCCCGCGCAGAAGAAAACCCCCCCTCCAGCTTATGCTATTTAAGCGCTTCACCTGCTTGACTGCCAACATGGGCTCCCACGCCAGCAAGCTCCCTGCGTAAAGCTTGAACGCTTGCAAATTTTCCACCACAGAAGTAGTGGATAATCAACATCCGCTGCTACTAGGATGGACCAGAACCGCACGCCTGCGACGTCGGAATGAGCTTCACTGTCCCATTCATGCCTTCAGCACAGAAGGTAACATGAGGGAGAAAACGAAGCAATCAGCACGAGTATTTGAAACGGGAGTCACATGTGGAGGTGTTGAAGTCCCTCAGATTTTGAAGGCGGTCACGAAGTGTAACGCCTCCATCATGAGGCACTTGGGCCCCAGCAAACATTCCGATTTGGTTAACGGTAGCAAGCTGTTGACCCCGAGCTCGCCTGGCTCTTAACCCGCCGACCTCTCACTTGTGCTTGCTGGAAAAGGACATGGTAATAGTAATCATTTGTCCTCCTCATCAGCTCGCTTTTCAGACGGAGCCACTGAGGCTGATCTGGATGACACAACGAAAGTAAGACGATGCGTGTGTTTTCCTGTGTTCCTCAAGTTTACCTGATCATGTCGCATGAGACGCACAGAGACGCCATAAGTGTGCATTATATATAGCTCGCTAGTCCCAACACGACTAGTGGCTCTTGATACAACGGCTTATATTGCACCCGCATGGAAATGCAAATAATTTCCAGTACGCGTTCTCAGCCCACCTGGTCTCCAGCTTTGCCTGAGAAGAACAGTTTGACGGCTTCCGGATCCACCGTCGCGGAACCTGTCCGGCGTCCTCGCGGACGTGCTGAGCCTCCACCATCACGGGCTGTTGGGGAAGCTCTTTCAGTTGACCTTCCCCTCGTGGACGCTTTCTTGGGATTCTTCTTCACACTGTCTTTGGTTTCATCTTCGCCTTCATCCCCATTGCTCGTGTTTAGTCCTTGAATAGTGGCGTTCCACTTCATCAATAACTTGTCAGTCTTCCCCGTTTCCCTTGCACGTGAGACGCTTCTCAGCCAATGAGCGCAGCTTTCGCCGTCGTCATGATCTTCCCCCCACTCATCTATATAGGCCCTCAGAGCTTGTTCCAGTTCATCAATGTCATCGAAGTGCCTCCATAGGGCATCTTCCTCTTCTTCGCTACTACAGGCATATTCAGAGACTTGAGAACTCTTCTGTTCCTCTTCAGATGATGAATGGTTGGTTCCAATGGTGCCGGTCTTCTTCTCTGCCTTGTTTCGCGGCGAGTTTCCTACCTTGCGTCGCCGTTGGCGCTCGCTGACACCTGGGACCGTACCCTTCACACTTTCTCCGAAGAACCCTGCCATTGCAACCTCTTTCTCATGGCGTGTCTTGCATCCCATCGAGTGAAGAAACTCATAGACTGCTCGGAAGCAACACACACCGTCAAATCAAGTAAAAATAGGTGGAACATGCCGAATGCAGCGGCATCTCCCTACGAGCGTGAAAGTGGCAGCCTTAGTCTGATCAGCTGTCCCTTGACTGACTACGCATAGCAAAGGTAGCTATCACAGTAGCAAGTTTTACAGAGTGTGGATACTAAACGAACCGTCTGTTCCAGGTTCTGCATAGTCTATTGGTCCTTTGCCCGAAGAATCCACTTCAGCAAGACATCGTAAGTCGAGTTTGCGAAGAATTTTTTCTAGCGTCCCGACTCCCATCTGAAATGAACGCATTCGAATTCACATGCATGCGCATGGGTCCCTATGCAGGCTTCTATCGACGAAACGTTGCAGGTTACTGCCCATATGCAAAGTGGCATACACACGGGTGCCACGGCGGGGTCTGAGTCGTACTTTTGCTTCGACAGCAACCGTCAAGGTGTTTTTCCCATCTGTGCTCTTCACGGTCAAATCCACTGACGGCTGGTCCAACAGAAAGTCAACGACCTTCATCTTCTGGAGCATCATTGCCGCCTGGAGGGAAGTGTACTTTGTGCCTGTCCCCCTGAGCGTGTCGCAACCCGTAAACACCCGAGCCACTCTTAAGGTATGGCTATGTCTCAAATATGGCACAGGTAGCATTGTTTAGCAGTTGCTTAGGTGCTGTCGATCTGCGTCAACTGCTCCCAATACAAGCATCGGAGCTCATACGCGTGTGGTCAGAACAAGAGGGCACGCGACCTACGACGGATTCACAAAGACGAACGGCTTGCTCCAATAGGGCTTTTCTGGTTTAAGGGCGTCAAGGTTCTGCGAATTGATCGCAATGTACATGCGTTTGGGGTCCGGACCAGCCATTGGCGAGAGTGGGACAGTACGAAGATCATCCTGGAAGACTCTCGCCCTGATGCTTTTGCATGAGCAAGAAGCAGAAGCCTGCCCTTTATTGATCGGAAATCGAGTACACAGTTGTCCAAATAACCCGGTAGCCCCGTCTGAATGGCGCAGGAATCCTAGACCACGAAGCTTGCTCTGGCGAAAGTTGCCCGCTCGGGTGCCACTTCCACCGACTAGTGAGACTGAAGTTTCCGCCGACTAAAAGTAACTCCAAATGTCAAAGCACAAATAAAAGTCCAGAATATACTGTTCAGGAGTGTCGGCTGCTCTCAAGTTTGGGACTGGACCACCACCTCGAGTGTGTTGCGACGCTACGTACGCTGTGTAGTGCGGGCGCACAACAATGTGGCAATTCCAACATCTACGATTGAAAGAAGGAAAGCAAACCATACATAGTAAATACCTAATTCTTTATGGTTTGCAGCAGTTAAAATACTATAACTCACATATAATTGTTGAAATTTTTTAAAATTAAGAAAGAATTACAGCTTGCAAAAGCTAAATGTACTTAAAAGATATATTACGGTGAAGAATCTACCATGGGAGATAAACACTTGTTGAGGTAATTGCGCTCCAATAATAAGAAGAGCAAATAGATATAAAAAATAAGATACGTTAAAAAACACAGTCGGTGAGAAGTCGAAACAAGGTAGCCGGTGGTGAACCATCAACTACCTCGTTTCGACTTCGAAACCCTGGGAATTGCCGCATTGTTGTGCGCCCGCACTACACAGCGGACGTAGCATTGCTAGGGTTTCGCTAGAGGCGCGAAGCGTGTGTATTAGGTCGTATCGTGTTTCTTACATTAATTGTCATATTTTTGTGCGGTGGCAACATTCCGTTAGTGCCTCAGCCACACACCACAGATATATGCAGTGCTCTACCGGCTGTAATTGTAGCATGTTAGCGCAGAGTTAGCTCAGGAGCCTTTCGGCGGTTTTGGCATGCTGCGTGTAAGCGCTTGCAAACGTTCTACAAGTTCGTTCAGAGGCAAATCATGCAGCAAAGGAAGCTTCCCTGAAGCTTCCTTTCGTGCACGCGCGGGGCTGGCCTGCACTGCCAGCCGCAGCGGGGTGCGCTGCATCCCCCATTTCTGGCTGCCTCCTCCCCGCAACGCCCAGGCCCTGAGCTCAACGCCCAGGATGCCTAGGGACCGGGGAAGGATGTCAGCTGCTTTTGGGAAACTCTTGCTTTAAGCCTTTGCCTACATTGCGGCTCCTCTCCGGTCAGATAAGGGCCAGAGAACAAGCGTTACAGTAATGCCCCGTGGTTCAGCAGGGCAGAACGAAACTAACGTGGAAACCTAATACGATGTGGCTAAGGTTGTAATTTCCTGAATATAAGTCCCATATACGGACTATTTCATTAGGCACTGCCCGTATATTCAGCCTTGATCATGTGATACAGCGAAGTTCGCCCCCTAAACTCAGACAGGGACGGTAACGCGTCCCGGCCAGGACGATTCTCTGGCTTACGCGGTACCCGCGTAAGCCAATGCCTTCAACCAGTGCCAACGTAGATAGGAATTCGGTGGTCAGCGGAAGAGAGGGAGAAACATAATTCCGAGGCATCGGGGCCTTCGCCCCGATGCCTCGAACGGCAATCATTTCCCATTGCCCCAGTCGCACAGTAAAATGATTGGCTGGTGGGGCGTCGAACGAGTGACTCATCTCCCATGTTGATTCCACTCTTAATTTACTTGACCATGAAATCGTCTTGCATGAGCCGGTAAAGCCACCGAGCAGCTGTTTCACTATCCAAGTATTGTACCCGCTTTATCCTGTGTGTCACGAGTTGAAGATCAGCTGGGCCAGCCAAATACCTACAATGCCACTAATTCACGCTCTTCCTTACTCCGCACTGGCGGCAAACTCCTCCTCACATACCGATTACTTTTGCGCTGTTTCCGTGAAACGGTGTTGATAACAGGCAATCATTCGGTGATTTTCGAATCCTCGGCAATATGAAGGGGGGTCACTGCAGCCGTTGACTCACTGGCATCGGTCATTAGGGAGAAGCATTTACCGAAATCACTGTGAGCGATTAGCAGGGTGAACAGTGAACTTCCTTACTGCCCCTTCTTCCATCGCTGTCTAAATAAGTTTGTCCTCAAGTAAACCCGTCGGAGGGGAGGAAGGCACCCGCAGACAAAATTCCGTTAGCAGGACCTCGGAACTTTTGAACGTACGCGCTCTTTCGAAAGTGCAGAGGCAGCAGTCACTTCGGCATGGCCTCTATCATCGACAGCTCTGGTTGGGTTTTTCCTGCACAAACATGGAAAGATAAGAGAACTGTTTATATTTCATGCAAACAATCTTCTCTTCTTTCATGTGCCACTGCTTCTCACGTAGCCGCAGCTCAAGCCACAGTTGCTGCAAGGGCTCCTGGAAATTTCTTGTGTAGAAGAGTACGCTGTCCGTCCATAGAAACCTTCCATCAGCAAAGGGAACCAGGAAATCGTGGTTAATCTGCTGCTACCCTTCGACAGCTGCACTTTTAAGCCTATATGCCACAAATGTGTGTTTGCGCGTGCGGGTATGAGCCCCAGTTTTGTCCCTGCCGTCGGGATGCTACCTCCCGTCACTTTTCTTCTTCAGCACCGAACTGTGTCCAAGTGCACTAGTGAAGTGTCCTAGGGAATGCAAATTCTGTTGGGATTGCTGAAAGGTTCACGCTTTTATTGCTTCCCCACAGAAAGGCAGCAAAAACTTCTCTTGAGTTTGCATATGGGTGCTCCACTGAGTCACTGATGAGATATATACGATTATGTCATGGTGGATTTGCGCAACAGAGATCCCTTATCGTTGTGGCAGGATCCATTCCTAAATTGAGCTGGTATTTAATGCCCATGGTTCCATTGACCCTCTTGTCCTCTCTTCCATCGGCGAAATGTAGCTGCAGAGCCTTTGCCAACAAATAGACAGTTGTGTTGCACCTCTTCGCCGTAGCGTCAGATATTAGATCCACTCCGTAGCATGTGTCAAGAAACAGTAACAACTAACGATCTTCATTATGAATTTGGATTAGCAAAAGCCTGACTGCAATGCATCTAAATATTCCGTCTCTTCGTTTCGCAAAGAATTTTCACGGCAAATAATTTCTATGCAGCGAGCGGCCCAGCTCTATGATGGGAGAGCTGACGGACGTATTCGAGGACTGTTGCGAGCTGCGTTGAAGGCACAGACTTAAGATAAGACCTTCCGAAGAGCAGCTGGCCTCTCTCACCTGTCTCCACGCATGCTGTGCACCGCAGCTCAGGGCCTGCGGCTGCGGGGGAGGAGGCAGCCTGGCACAAGTTTCACCGCACTTTGCTGCAACTACTGCTGCAAGCCAGCCTCATATGTAAGCACAACGAAGCCTCCTCTGCTGCATGATTTATCTCTGTAGGCACGTGTTGGGCATTTGCGCGTGCTTGCAGGCAGCCTATCAAGACCAAGAGGCTGTTCCTGTGTTAACTTCGGGCAGATCATGCTAAGACTGTTTCTCAAGCGACAGTGGGCGGTGGAAGCTCAAAGCACAGGCACCCCACCCATCCTGCGCCCAATTCAACCACGCGAATGTACACCTGTGGAATCTCCAGGATATCTGGTGCATGCCAAAAATGACATAGAGTCTCCGGTGAAGGGTACGCACTGTGCAGGGTTGCCTTTTTACAGGGCTGTTCGGAATAACTACTCTGGTAGTTTCAGTTCTCTCATTACACATTTGTATAGGAATTTCCCTAGTTTCAGTACTAGAAGCAGAGTTACAATTACATCAGCCTTGCAGCTTCCTCTCTGTCGCGAAGAGACCTCAGCTTGCGCAGGTGAGTCAGGGCCAGTCGGCAGCCAACGCTGCTGTAGGACTTGCGCAGTCGCGTTACCGAACTTCCTCAATTTGTCTTTTTTATTACTACTGGCTGAACTGAACATCATAGTAGTCTTATGTGTGGAGGGGCGCTCAATTGAAGCAAGCTGCGCTCAAAAGCCGCACAGGATTCACCACAGGAGCTGGGCATGTCTTCCAGGCTCAACGGGGCATGCAGCTTTGTGAAGGGCTACAAAACGCCGTATAGCAGCTGATAGCAGCATTATATGCCTGTTCCTTTCTGTAGAGTGCCCTCTGTTCAACGGTAGGCTCGTGCACCGTCGGTAGGAAACGGGTGTCGCCGCCACAGCTTCCTCCGGAGCTATTCAGAGATGTGAAAGAGAAATGCATGCTTTCTGGCTTGTCCACAGAAACTCTCCAAAAACACCGGCAAGGACGCTGCCTATCATTCGAAGGGCATATCCTGCTGGTATCTTTGCTGCAAATAGAAGGAGAGGCCAGCTCTGTGCTAGGCAGTTGGCGGCCTCATTCGACCACTTCTCTGCACTTGCTCTACAGCGTCCGCATCTGCGTGGGAGTCAACGGCTGAATTATCAGCAGCAACTGTCCCAACATTTCGTTCAGGTCCAATGTTTTCATGGAAAGGCGAAGGGCTGCTCCGGAGAGGCATCAGCAGAACCCTCAGAACACCCTGACGACCGTGTGTGCTCAGGGGCGCCTCCTCCATCGTGCCAAAGTACTGTACCTCCAAGAAAAGATACGTCTGATCTGTCCGTGTGCATGGAAAGTGCCACCAGCAACACAGGCAGCGCAGCGCATGCAGGTATCCCCAAAAGTGCAGCCTCATTGGTTACCCCGCCTTCAGAAACTCTGAGCGAGGCGAAACGGACGCTTGGAAGGCGCCGAAGGTGCATTAGGGCCCCATACAGTGCAGCAGAAGCTAGCAGCGGCTTGTCTCCCGACAGAAGGCATGTGGCAGTAGAACACGTGCAAGTGGGCGATGTCATTGTAGGCCGCCGTCGGGGCCGAGCTGCGCGCAACTGTTTGAAGGCTGCAGCAGCATGGCTGGGGGCTGTTCTCCCCCAAATTTCCTCGGCAGATGCATCAAAGTATTCTGCTGTTGCTGCCGTTGCTATGCTGGCACGGGGGGGACGAGTGGGCCGTTTTGCCTTCCCCTCTAGTGCCACTTCTGCTTCTGATGCAACACAGCAAGAATCAGGATCATGGCAGAGGTCATCCGCAGCTTCCCAAGGGGCTGAGCCTTCCAATCTTGAAGGGCCGGAGGCCTTGGGCGGGGTAGCAGCGGGGAATCAAGTAGCAGTGACACGTGTAGCGGCGGGTCCAGCAGCGCCTGAGGCAGCCGATTCACCTCAATGTGCAGCAGCCCCTCCATCTATTGGACGCCGTCAACGGCAGAGAATATCGCTGGGTCCCCTGGGGCCTCCGGGGACGCCGGATGTGACGGCGGGGGGAGCAATGGATTTTCAATTCCCTATCCTTTTTAATAGGGCCATTAAACGACTGTTGAAGTCCCTATTCCGTCGCACTGGGCAGCCTCGGCGCCAGCCTTGTAGCCGCACAGCTTCAGCTTCTACACCTGCACCGACATCTGCTGGTACTGCGGGGGGTACGCGCAACCTCCAAAGACCCCGGCTGCCTCCTAGGGCTTTGCTGCGGTCTTGGAGACCTCTCAGTAAGGCGCAGTCGGTAGTAGGACCGCGGCAGGTTATGCATGCGCGGCAGCAACCTATGCAAACTCCGCAACGGCAGTTGCTGCAAGTAGGCTCAGCCGTAAGCGAACAGCTGCGATTGGCCGCAGCAACGCAGCAGCAACAGCAGCATCAACAACAGCAGCAACAGCAACAGCACGAAGAACACGGTGCCACTCCCGCAGCCGAGTTGGCAGCAACACGGGATCAGGAAAATGTGCTGGCGGTGAGGACTCCCGATGAACGGACACTACCGAAAGATTCTGCTACGGACGAGTCTGTTGCGGTGGCCGGTTCAGGCGCTCCGGAAGGCCTCGAAGGCAAGGATGAAGAGCGGGAGCAAGCTGAAGGTGGGAAAGAGGACGGCTTGCCCAGTAGGGCAGGTGCGTCTATGCCGGACATCCTACAGCAGCAAAGCGATGAGGGGCAGCAGCTTCCGCAGCAGGCAAAAGAAGAGCAGCTCCAGAAGGAGGCTGCAACCAGACTTGCTGCTGCAGAGCCAAAAGTGCCGTTGAAGAAGGTGGTGGGCCGGGGGGCGTCACGTGCAGTTCTTGCAAGTCGGCCCCTTCCAATATGTTTTGCGAGGCAGCGCATTAGTACCCTGTACGGACAGTTGCGCTCTCTCATGGCCCCGTATTGCACCACCATCTCTGAGTGGACGTATCGCAACGGAAATGTGGTTGTCACAGTTGGGTCCCTGCTGTCTCTCACGGCAACCCTGATGGCGGACATGCGGCTTCTTCGGACGTTTAATCTGCTTGCAGGTTTTTGCTACTTTTCCTATAATTGGTCTCGACGGCCCCGCCTGACAGATGCAGCTTTGTGGAATGTGGTGTTTTTGGTGCTCAATACAGTGATGCTATGGCGTGTACATACAGAACATCGAGAGGTTTCGTTTAGCTCGGATGAGCTAGACATATTTCAGAGATACTTCCTTCCTGCGGGGATGAGTCCGAGGCAGTTTCGTCGACTGCTTAGGCAAGGCAGTTGGCAAACCTTTCCGCAAGGTTATGTCTTGCAGCAGGAAGGTAAAAATTGTGAAACGTTGTGCTTTGTGGCTCGAGGAGCTGTCGAGATATCTCAAGGTGGAGAAGTAGTGGACACCTATAGAGGGGGAGAAACAGGAGCAGTCCTGGGTGTAGAGCCATTTCTTTCGTATGTTGCTGACTTGAGGAGACTGTCGGCGAAGCGTGTCAAGCACACGGCAGCAAGCTCACCTGAAACGCTGGCAAGCCATGCGGACGAATCCCCTGAGGGCCTTCAGCGCCATCCGCAGACAGTGCATTCCCTTACTGTTGGAGCCGAAGTCCATAGAGGAACCTCTACAGATCTCAAGCAACAGCAGCAGCAGCAGCAGCAACACAACCGCACAAACAAAGGCGTAGAACGAACTAACAACCCCCAGCTGATGGAGGGTACAGAGAGAAGTGCAGACTTAAACATAAAAACAGTCACGATAGCACGTCAGGATGCCGACACCAGCAGGCAACAACAGCAGCGAGCAGGAAATGAACCGTCACAGAAAGCACCGCAATCATTGTCGGAGTCTCCACAACAAGGAAGCTCTACAAAAACACCTTCAACTGCCATTGCTGTCTCTAATGGAGCTCCGGATGGTGCGGAAGAAACCCTATCGGGCGCAAGCATCGTTGCTGCAGCTGCAGAGGCAGCAGCAACCGCTGCCGCTGCAGTGCGCACAGCTGCAGCCACCGCACTTTCAACCGATGCACCACAAAGGCCTGAAATACAGCTGCCCGTACGGGCCCCCACAAAGGCATCAACAGCCACTTCTCTCGTCCAAGGTGGGGTTTCCTCAGCTGCAGAAGGTGCGCGACACGTCGCCGAAGCTGCTGCTGCAGCTGCTGCAGCCGCAGTTGCAGCGGCAGCGGACGCAGCTAGCTTGACTGAGGCGCCACAGAGCAGGAGGACTGGGGCGGAAAGAGGGTTGCAACGACAACAGCCGACACGCGAACGCAGCCCGTCGTTAAAAGGGGAATCAGAGGACGTGGATGGTGCACGGGAGGAGGGAACAGTTACGGCGCCCTCCACTGCCACCTGTATGACAGAGACGACCGTCTTCTGTCTAGATTTGAAAGAGCTGGCCACCTTCGTGCTACGAGAACCCGGAAATCTGGGCTTCCCTGTAGTCCAGGGGCTGACCACCTTGTTGGTTAACCGTTCCCGGGCACAAGCAGCGCGCCTTGCGATTCTTAGCTATGACGCATTCTTAGCCGGAGTATTCGCTGACGGGGTTGTGCAGACCGGCGAACGGAAGATGCTGGAGGAGTTTCGGAGGAAGCGCGCCATTAGCCAGACCCAACATGAACAGGCCCTTGCCCGTCTTGGCTGGACACCTGAAGAGTTCGAGAGAGGGTCTCAAGCGAGCACTGGCGTATTGTCCCGCATGGCCTTTGGACTGGGCTCCTTTTTGAGGGGCTCTCCGGAATCTCACAGTGCTGCTGACGGCGCCCTGGAGCGGCAGCATCAATCAGACACATCCGGCAGGGCTCTCAAGGATGGAGAAGCATTTCATTGTGTTCTGCCCCCTCCGCTTGAAGACTGGGAACTCGTCGAAGACGAGCGGGCCGTCCCGCCGCAGCCGACCCCGGGAGACAGACGACCTGCGGGTGGTGCAACGAACACCGTAGAGGTCCACACCGGCAAAGAGTGCTTCGGGGATGCTGTTTCCTATGCGTTTGAAGCAGAAACAACATCATTGCACTAGGCACTGAAAATAGCTTCATGGAAATTAGACAATAGGACGGCTGAAATCGCACATTCATTCAGGGAATCAGAGGCCTCAAGGGAGTTGCCATAGGGAACGGAAGAACGGAAGTGAGTGCCGAGTACGGTATGCGCTGGATTTGCGGTCAACTGTGTTTGAAGCACTGTTTTTTTTAAGTCAGGGGTGAAGGGGTTGCAATCTGAAAGTCGTGTTCATCACTGAGCTGCTGAAACTGTCAGCTTTTACTTGGAACGCATTTTGGCAGAGCGGCCGCTCAGTGAGCTAGCTTCAAACCCAGAGTGTTCTTTTTTCGTCAATGATGGCAAAAAGGCTTGATTTTCACGCATAATGTCCTCCGCGCTTGTGTATTGCAGTTTACTTTGTTTTTTAACTCACCATACAGCGCTATCCGTGCGTTAGTATAGAGTATTTGACTGGCGCAGTTGTACAACCCTGCTTGTGCTCCCCATTCTTCCACCTTACCTTCAGCTTAGCGAGAAGACAATGCGGAAGATAGTGCTCGCAGGAAGCCGAACTCCGACGCGGTTATTGGGCACCCGGGATACCCAGCAAGGCAGTAAGAGGCGCGCTGAATTTTGTATCGGTTAGCTTGTTTCTGCACAGTTTAAGGTCCCCGGAACTCACTGGCAATCAGTAACGCGCAGTTCCAGTCCTTCCGTCAAAAGCCGGATGCATGCTTAACTCCGCAGGGGGTATGGCGAAGTATAACAGTCAACTTTCTATGCTCCAATCCTATCATACGTTTCCCTCCAAGATGGGGATCCGCTCTCTGTCAAAGCATCCTCTAGGACAACGAATTAGGTAGCCATCCTTAGTGCACGCAGCTGTATTTGTGAAGAGGAGTTTGAAGTGTGTACTTTCCGTGTTTGGCGCCAGTATCAGCATGCTGGTGTGTGTCAGTATCTATGCACTTGAAGTCAACTGCTTCACTCGAGTGCTGCGGATTTGCATCCGGCTTTGCAGTCGTGGGAATGTTCTGTCCAACTTTTTTGACACTCCATGGCCAAAAGTGAATGGTGTTGTTTGGCTGATGCTGTTCTCGGCGCCTCGCCAGAGCGCCCTTAAATGTTTTAACCAACCGCCGTGCCCGGACCAGAAACAAGGCCACCCGACTATAGCCGTGATAGGACGCGTAGTCGCCGTATAACGCTGATACGTTTCTGGACCGGCGACATTTCACTCTGCAGTCGCAGGCAGCGTCAATATGGCTTCCACATATTGCCAAGTGTGGGTGCACTGGCGTTGACAGGGGGCACAACACCGACAATTCCCAGCAGTGGTAATTCACAAGCAACCGGCTAGGCTTCCAAGATGACCGTACAGCATCGAAACTTCCAAAGGGATACAAGCTGCGTACTACGGGCACCGGGGATCGAACCCGGGATCTTCTGCGTGTTAGGCAGACGTCATAGCCACTAGACCATGCCNGGGCACCGGGGATCGAACCCGGGATCTTCTGCGTGTTAGGCAGACGTCATAGCCACTAGACCATGCCCGCTCTTGTCACAACGGAACTGTGGTTGTGAACATTTGAGGCGCGGAAATAGGTCGCATTAGCAGAGCGGTTCCGTGGTTGGTTAACAATAGGCACTAGCTCCCCTTGCTCGTCTCCAGCGCCATACCTTAGTGCTATTTTGACGCTGTATGTCTTGGAGGAACCCACGGAAACGCAGGCGTGCTTTCGTTCTTCATATCGCATCGCTTGCGGGTTTCGTTACGATATGCCTGTGTCTAATCGCCCAACTAGGAGTGCTGTATTACAGACGGTTACTGGCATCACTTTTATTAACCCCACGAATAGCGAATAAAATGTGCCTGCTTCTATGCGGCGGCAAAACGTGTATGCTAGGCCGGAAAATTAATTCCTCTTGATAGCTAACAGTGAGTATATTGCAGAGTCCTTCCAGCTGTTGAGGTGTAGTGCGCGAGCACTACAATATACTAATTCTTATAACCGCGTTAGAGGGGCGAGTCCGTTTGCTCGCTTGCCCAATAAATCTCGTCTCCGCAGTTAAATTGACGTCAGTTAGGAACGATCCGTTCGCGCGGATTTCCTCACGAGCTCCACCAACGAACTCACCCCGCGGACTGGGTGCAGATGGCAACCAGCCACAGTAGCAGGCTGGGACCGGGGATTATGCCCCGGCGATCCCAGGGGGACCTACCGGTCGATGGTGGAGTGAAAACGAGAACTGTGTTTCCCATCTATTTTTAGACTTCCCTTCGCCTATCCATTCTGCTCACGAATACTTGGTCTACCAATTACGCATCTCGGTCTGGTTCCGGTTGTCGTATCCCGGGAACCCCGACTAGTCAGGTTGCGTCTACGAGTGGATCCTACCTGTAATGCCCTGAGGCTCAGCTGGGCAGATGCGAGGAGAGTGATGTTCACCTCTTCAAGGAAATGTTCAAAATTTTTCTCTTCTAAGATTTGATACGCAGTTGAATACATTAAAATTTTTCGTCAGAATAGGCAGCTATAGAACATACACATCTGATATCGGGAACCGGCGTCTGTAAGAGCAGTGCCGCCAAGAAACCTGAATACGAACTAAGTAGTTCGATTGCTATATACAAACCTTAGTAAGCCGATTGGAGCGATCTATTACTCACAAGCGTTTTGTTAAAATTCACGAGAACAAAGTTCTGATTCTGGTTGGAACCGTCTTTGGTAGCCTCCCTTTGGGACCTACGGGGTAGGCTCCAGGCCTAGGCCGTCGCAGTCAGTGGGCTGCGGCTACATCCCAGGTAGCGTCCAGAACACGTACGGGTGTGTGATGAGCCATCTGGCCAGTTCTATCAACAAGCTTTTGAGTGAAACAGGTAAGATCATTATTGAGATGCGCGAACTATCATTCAACTTGAGAAACTTAAATACTATCTTATTTAGTAGAAGTGCTGAATTGTAGTGCGCCCGCACTTTACTACCCCTGTCCAACCTGATCAATATGAAGATAACCGTTAAAATATGTATAGCCAAGAAACTATTAGTTATTTCATTCATACTCATTCATTGAGCTATTGGTTGCCAGAATTTCCAGGGTATCCTGGCCTGCCCTGCTGAATCCCAGGGCACTTCAACTGTATACTGCCCACCCGCTTCACGAGGCCTACCCGGCTCAAGATGCCGTGCGCGGCAGCACTTGAATACCGGGCGGCTGCGCAAGCATTCATATGAAGGAATCTCGTAAGCTTAAATTAAAATTGTACACTAAAAAAGCCGTTAAACGTCTAAACCGTAAAAAGGGAGACAGCGGTTGGACTTGGCTAGCCAGCCATCGGCGCTGTTGAGCCATCGACGTGGCCGAAACCGCCGGGCAGGTCCTAGACACTTGCACACTGGCGAGCGAGGCAGCAGTTCAGTCGCGGCTTAAGCACAACATTACTGCAATGTGCCTCCTGAATCAGTTTGAAAATACTGTTTTCAAACATATTTAATGCGGCATTTCTAGTCAGAACGAATCTTTGTCCGCAGGAAAGCCGAAAACGGCCTGAGGTCACTTCCGTTGTCTTGCTGACCTTTCCCCGCGCCCTGATAGTCTCAGTTCTAACAAAGATTTAGCAGCTTACGTTCGTGCCGGGCCTTCCAATATAAACATCTTTACTTTTTGTCAAACTCTCCGGAAAGCTAGCACCCTTGACGTTATCACGGTCGTTCTGGCACGTCGCATCCGGATACAGGAACTTAACCTGATTCACTTCTGAACAAGCCCATATATAGCCAAGATTCCGCGACATACCCAACACAGGTGAATTTTCCAAGCATCAGTCCCGCAAAGGTTGACGGAAGCGAGGAGGAAACGCCTGCATCAACGCGGGCACACTCTGACGACGCAATGCGTAGACAGACCTCGAAGTTGCTCTCTTACTTCCCGTAGATGGGATTCTACAGCATTTCCAATTCAATAGAACACCCCCATAAGCATAATTGCCATCTTCTTGCTTCAGATCTTTGTACAATTTGTCAATCTCGGAGTTGCATGTTTGCACACAAGTTGGGTTCCGTTGACGACGTATTCTTCCTTCATGGAATCTCTTCCTGTTGACCTTTCTTTGCCTAACAGAGAATATTTCTGTAACTTCCGAATATTTCTGTGATTTTTGGGGCATCTGCTCCGGAGAAACATGCGTGCATCTCCTGGTCACTTCCCCGTGTACGAGTACATTAAATAAATGCTGGAACATAGGCATTTAATTGACGGTATAGCGCTTCTGAATGGCCTTTGCGAAATCGTCGTTCGTGTCTCCTGATCTTGTGTACTCAGGTTCAGGTGGCGTCGTTGGTGCGCACACTCTTTTAGACGGCAAGATGATGCAGGACAATCGTGAATCCATGTGGGTGAATAAGTCAATTTATTGGGTTGGGCCCCCGCCTCACCAGGTGCTGATCTCTCGGAGTATCGCGGAACGCCTTCGATATGCGCAGTCACTGGATCAGGACCGCTTTGCCCTCCTGAATAACGCAATACACACCGAGTTATCGAACTTAGGAACGCAAATGCTTGCAGTGAGAAGGTCTCACGCGCAACAGAAACGACGCAGCGGCAGGCGTTATCAGGGGTTAATTCCAAACGAAGAACACCCACCGCATCCCGCCTCACTCAATGCGATGCCTGAGCCTCTAAAATTAGCTGAAAGACAACGAGAAATACAAAACAGAATGTACTACCTCCAGGAGCTGCTGGTCGAGGCGGAAACCCGAAATCGAAAAATAGATGAGCAGTACCAGGCCTTGGCTGAAGAACTGAACATTGCCGGGACTCACACGCGTCCCTTAGATGAGCGGGGGGCAGCACAGATGGATAGCCGACTAAACGAGATCCGAGTCGTCATTCGAAAGAAGATCGAAGAGCAGGAGGAACTTAGCAAAGAATTGAACAATGTGGACATGTTCATATATATGAGGGGGAACCAGCTCCTGCCCTCCACTCCAGGTGCTTTTGTCGAAGTGCGTAGCAAGAAGGAGGTTGGAGCATTCTTATACAATATCGGTCCCATCGAAAAATTTAGGGCTAACCGTTTGAAGGAAGCTGTCCAGTGTCACCAGAACGAACCAACGGATTAAAGTTACGTGCAACTGCAAAATCAGACCGTGCCTATGTGCATCGCCATGAGTAGTTATACGGCGCGTATAACGCTTGCTCTCTGGATTTAACCGAGCTGCAATGCAGGCAAAGACTGCCAAAATCAGCTGACCTCCTTTCCCTGTCCTCAGGCCTGTTGGAGGTTGAAATCAGGGAATGGGTATTGCGGGGAGGAGGTGGCCTGAAGCGGGGTTGCAGCGCACCCCGGTGCGGCTGCTGAAGCACGCCAGCCTCACGCATGAACACAAGGAAGCTTCAGCGAAGCTTCTTTTGCTGCATGCTTTACCTCTGAGTACATTTTTAGAGCGTTTGCATTGGCTTACACGCAACCTAGCAAGACCAAGTGAAGGTTCCTGTGCTAGCTGTAAGCAGACCATGCTACGGCGCCGTTGACCGCAGCACATTTGCGTTTGCAAACCCTGGGCAAAATTTTCAGCTTTACAGTCAATGCAACCAGCTAGAAGTATGTGAATGCAAACTTTGGGAGGTAGGCGTTTCTGGAGACTGAGAACAGAGGCTTTTGTTGGCATATCGGCAACTAGAAAGTGCCCGAGGGCCCTAGCATAGGCACACACGGAAGCCAGACGTGGTTAACATCAGCTCAGCGAATGCGAAGGCGCTGGAGAAGGGTTCCATGTGAATAGCAATTGGAGATGGGTTGGCCGGTCGTAAGCGACAACCTAACCGTGCGAACTTCGGAGCAAGTCACAGCTCCCGCTAGAACCCGCCAGAATATAGCAAGCTTAGCTGCTCCTATTCTTTAGATCGGTCAGGCTGGAAATGGTAATTCTAAGGGGCCTTGCACATCAATGGAAAAGCCAGTACGGGCGCGTAGCGCGCAAACCCAGGACCTTAAGGCCAATACAACAAGTGGCAAGCGATGATGCAGCATGCCAGTGGAAGCAACAAATCAATAACGTATAAAGGGTCTAGAAAACCCGTCCCTGTCGAAAACAGATGGACAATTGTCGGATGGTCAGGCGGATGGCGGGTGAAGCGTACTATACGCTCCTCTCCGCCAATTCCAATGGTTCAACAGTAGACTAGCTTCAGCAACTATATATAGTCTCGATATATAAATGCCAACGTGTGACTCAGCCGTGACTAATTGCAGTAGTTGTTGTAGTTGCGACAGTTGTACGCACGAAGCTGGGCTTCGGGCTCAGGACATATTTCGGATTGCGGTTTATCCGCTTCCTCTGCTAGTTCAGTTAGGTAGGAAGTTCGCCAACTAAAGCAAAAACACCTTTGGACTATTTACAACTGCCAGCTGCGGCATGTGCCTTGCTTATATGCTGTTCGCCGCAGGACGCGCAACAAAACAACCCCGACGGGAGATAGCAATGCAAGCCGTCTGACGCACGTAACTCACGTAAACATGGCGGCGTTTACCAGGCACGAAGACAGCCAAATAAAGTTTAACCATACAAATAGAACAGAGCATATAGATGCCAAGAAGTAGGACGGGATTTTGCAGGGTAAAGCCCCGAGATTTTATTCCCCACGAGTTGCGTAGGGCTGCGGCCCGAGCAGCGCAGCGGTTGAGGGTCTCACACCTCCTAGAACCCTACTTTTATATTTCTCTTGTATATTCTTTTTCAGCGGTATACAGAATGCATGCGTTCTGTTAAGGCTAGTATCTCTGGTGGACATAAGAGCGGCCGCTGCAAGGTCACTGGGCCCCCGTTAAATGTAGCTTTTTGAGTGTCCGGCCGCATAAAGCAGTGTAGGGGTAAAATGCCTCCTCTGTGCTCTTTGTCCAAATAGAAACACCGATTTTACAGTTTGCCAGGCGTACATATGACCTGGTTAAGTTCTTAATAGGGCTGGAACGCGAGTCCGACAATAGCCGTCCGCCCACGACACAGTTGCAACGCGATCCATTTGGCAGTATATAGATGAACCATGAATCCTGAACACATCATCCCTCGGCTCAGTGTATCTTGGTTGCCGCAACTGGGGCTCAGACTGGCGGCCGTAGGCTCCTTTGTGAGCCACTTTGTCTACCACTGCAGCTGCATCCGTTTAACAGTTTAGGCAATTGAGCGGCCTCTCCTGGAGTTGTTTTTGTTGACAGAGTTCTGGGCATAGCACTGGGAGCTCTTTTGAAGGATTATCCGCTCTGTGCGGGCTACGCGCTAGGGAGATGCATCAAGACGGCACGAAGCGCATGGCGGCTGCGGCTGACTCTCCAGCGCGTCAGGTGCTTCATTCTCCGAATGGACACTCCACAGATGGACACCCAGGTGAACAGTTAGATGCCTCGGAGAACCACAGCTGCAGGGAGCCCTGTGCAGGTGATTTTCGGCTGGTCGAGGAACCGCCGGATTTCTTCCTGGCAGCAAATCCCTCGACCAAGCAATTGGAGGCCTTCCGAGCCTTCAGCGAAAGTGCTCGGGCGGCCAGAAATGAATTCTTAATGGGCATGAAGGCCTCCGGAAGCTGCACAGAGGCAGAAGCGGACTCCCCAGCAGACACTCGTAGCAAGTCCGCCTTCGTCAGTCGCACGCTCAGCCGACCTAGCAGCGGCAGGGAAGGGCATTCCGCATCTGAAACGCCAGGGGCTGCGCAACTCAAGTATCCAGAAGGCGCTAGCCCATCTTCCGATGCCGAAGCTGCAGCAGCAGCACCAGGTGATGCTTATCCGGAGGTGCCCGAGTTAGCTGGAAGCACTCGCCTGCTGCGGTACCTTCAAGGTTTCGACTACGATGCCACTGCCGCCAACAACGCCTATCGACGCCACATGAAGTGGAGAGAAGAGATGAGTCTTAATTCCAACAAGAGGAGAACAGTTGTGGTACGTACACGCTTTAGAAGCACACGGCTACGTCCGGTAGCGTCGTCCACTACATGTCTCCTAAGATCTGGACAGAGGATTGTCTTGCAGATTTACTCTTCCTCTACTTTCTTTTGTTGTTCTGGGTACTCCTATTGCTTCAGCTGCCTTTGCTGCTTGCTCTGCGGTTACGTCCGTAGGAATCAATGCTGCTACCTATGAGACCTGAGGCCTCCCCCAAGCACGCCGATGTCACTCGATTTTTTTCCACAAATCCTGTACTGCGCCGTGACGGGGGACGAGCCCCAAGCTTGGACATTTGTGCTGCAGCAGCAGCTGCAGCCAGTGCGCCTGGAGGCGGGGACAGTCTGTTGCAGGCCCTCAGTGACAAGGCGTTAGATGCGGTGATCTTGGATAAGCAAGGGAACATAATTTCTATAGAACGGCCAGGTTAATCGTCTTTTCCTGTTTTACTTGTAGCGGTAGTGGTTACATATGTGGACCAAAATTTGCTGTTGTCTATCCGAGACTCCGCTTTCGGGCGGGGACGGGGGTAAAGGGAACGGATTGAGGGAGGCTACGCTTGATGTCCATGTATGTGACGTCTCCCAGTTATATTTCTCATTGAAATGCGCGTTGAAGTCCGCGTTCGTGCACAAGGGGTGACCGACGGATGTTGCGCAACTCTTTCGTGAAGGCGGAAAGCTGCGTTTCAGTGCACGGATTGCGTGTATGCAGGACTTCTTGACGTAAACGGTTTGTTCTCGGCGGTTTCAGAAGAAGAATTTTTGGGGTGGCATTCCGACATTTTGGAGTTCCGCTGCATGCTCCTTGACGTGTGGGTTTGGGACGAACTCGTCAGGATGAGCATGTGTGGTGTGAATCGTCTGCAATTATCTGGTCCAACATGGAGTGGCGAATCATATTGAGCAAGTTGGATCTCCTGCTTGACCCCTTCATAATTGTGTTCTGCCCGCAGGCTGTCTCGTAAGTTCAACAGAATGGTTCGTGTAACCGCAGTTGTCGACTTGCAGGGCCTCTCCACGCGGATTTTGAACCGACGAGCGCTCAAGTGGGGAGATGACTTCCAGGCTACACCATGGCAATTATTGTGCGATGTTCGCATATATATATATATATATATATATATATATATATATATATATATATATATATATATATATATATATATATAAGCACCGTCCTCAAGTATTCTTAATATGTGGGCCCGCTCACATCAAATAGCCTCACTTCTCCTTGCGATGCTGTTCAGTTTGCTGAGGAGGACAATTAGTTCGGCAAGTGAAAACTATCCGGAATCCATTGGCACGATGTACTTCATCAACACTCCCCGCACGTTCTCAACTCTTTGGTCTGCCATCCGTGGATGGCTGCGAGAGAGGACCATCAATAAGATCAAGCTCTTGAGTAAGTTGTTCGATGTGTAGAACGTACCTTTCGCCATATTGCAGGATGCCGCTGAAATTGGAGGTTAGTAAGTGTATCCATGGCTTAGCAGTGTGATCGGCGCTTACTGGGCTGCATCTACCCGAATGCATCCTTAGTTTCTGTCGGATGTCTGCAGGCAGCGACGCGGAAAGTGTTTTAGTGAAAAACATTGGGGGTTACGCCTTGCCTCCGTCTCTGGGGGGGATCTGCACTTCTTCACTGGCAGACGTTCCTCCATTGTACGGTAATACATGCATCAGTGCCAGCGTAGGGCAATTCATGCCTGTGTGTCGCCACCGCTTGGAGTCACGATTTCTTTTTCGTCAGAACTCCACACGAAGCTAGTCCCCAATGCGCATTCATGAATGAGTCAATCTGCATTAAACCCAACCTCGAGGCTTGGTTTGTACTGCCGGTGCAGGGAGACAGACTTAGGCCCGGGCAGCATGATTCTCAATGTGGGAGCCAGGCGGTGCAACCAAGCGGTCGAGTTGGTAAGCTCAACTCCCCTCGAAATGTAGTAGCAGTTGCAGCCCTTGGCTGCCGTAGGAATAGCTCAGGCGGTACGGCAAGTGTAGTTCATGCCTTCTAAAAGGTCAAGCGGACCATTGGGCATTGCGCTGCGGCAGCAACAGCGCAGCGTGAATGTTCGTAGTTCATGTATACCCTGTATCTGCTTCTGTCATTGCGTGCAGATCCCCCAAAAATCCGTCGTGCAGTGGGCATGGGTAGCGGAGGACTTCGACGTGGGATTCAGCGCAATTTGGAGGTCTCAGGTAAGCTATTAGGAAAGCCACCAATACGGACTTTGCCGGACTTCGTAGAGGCAGGCCATCTCGTGACCATTAATTTGACCATTAATGTACATTTAAGAAGTTTGTTACATTTTGGGCGTTCCTGCAACTGCAGTCCGGAAATGAGAGCATTATTGAGGAGCACCGCAAATACCCTCCCCGCAAGTGAGATCCTCTAATCGGCTTCGACATCATTGCACCCCCTCTACCAGCGTCGAATTTTCGTACGGAGTACCTGTCAAGTGCGAACCTTAAATGCAACTTACCATTGTGCCGAAAAGCAACGTTTCCATCTTCACCACTTTCGAATTGCGTAGCTGCGTCATAGGCGAGTCAGCGGCGTTGTTAGCGCGGAACAAGAGGGCACTTTGATTCTCTCATTTGATAACTCGTGGGGCCTGATATCCTCTCGGCGTGTCCGTTATAAGGTAAGAAGTATCATTGGATGGTGGTTTTACTTTTACAGCAGCTATAGCCAGATGCATAACGGAAGTGTGCCGTACTCAAGTTTCATCGGCAGATTTTGGCAATAAACAGAAAAATCGCAAGGTGAATAAATGCGGGGTGCGCTGCGTGTGTTTTGGCCCTGTTGCAGATTGAAGTAATGCAAGCATCGGCAGATGCAGTCCCAGCACACAGTTGCGGAGAAGACGCGAACGTTATATGAAGGGAGGTGTATTTGCGCGTGTGGCATATATATGTATAGAACAGCACTCGCCCGTTATGGAAAGGATGCGCCAGCCGGAAGCCTAACGACCATATGCCACCGCGACGTCTGCGCTCGTACAATTATGTTTCAAAACCGGGACAATCCGTTTCCTTCATGGGAAGGTTTTCATCCTCTGATGCATTTGCAACTCTAAACTGTTACCCCTCCAATACGGCGCCCGTCATTGGCTCCTTCCTATTCGTGATTATTGAAGTAGGCGAGCTCTTGCAGCTCTGCCCACAGTTTGCGTCAACTGCCTATTTGTAAATTGTAGATTTTACGCATTTCTATGACAGATCACCTAAATGCAGGTCATATACGAGGATACGCTTTTATCGTGACTTTGTGACTGCCCACTGTGCTGAATATGTACGTTGCAGCATTTTTGCGTAAGGTTCCCGAATAAAATTTGATGTGTTTATAAAATCTCGAGGCAGGTAGAAGCCTGCGCAGCAGCCAAGGCTGTTCGCAGCCAATGCAGTTTAGTTTGGTTGGTCCTCCGAACAAGCCTCGTCTAAAGTGCTAAAACAAAAGTGTAGGCGCTTAGCGGCTAAAGTTTTACGAGTTGTTGCTAAGGGAGTACGACTCCACTAAAGTAGTTGGTAACCGCCAGAGAAGGCCCTCTGTTTGTGCAGGAGCACGCACAGAGGGTTAAATGCGCACCATTATCTAGTGCAACGCGTGTAGGGAAACTTGTGGGTTCTACCTTTTGGTCTCCGCTCATTGATCCGGATTCCTTGATTTTTGCTTATCTTCCATCTTCTCCAAGCAAAGTGGTTGCGCTTTTCCTTCCCTCTATGCCTGATGACAGTCTCCCGCAATGATTGCACTGCTTGGAGACTTCGGTTAGAAGCAATCGCATAAACTGAGCAATATTTCCTTGTCGTAGTTTGATCTTTCACTTTCAGCCTCAGGGCGGCGGCCTGTTGATTTTTGCCCCTGCGGGGCGTCCCCGTCATCTTGTGTCGGCGGATGAGCATCTGAGTATTCCTTCTCCAGTTTGCGCGCCTGGTGCTCAGTTCCGTACCTGTAGGACTCGAAAACAAACCCCAAGAAATCTATTCTTTCGGGATGCACCTTTTCTAATTCGAGGTCGCTGCGTGAAAGCAGACTCTTCCTTCTGGCTTCGGATGCTGCTTCCTCAGGGGTCATTTCCTGCTTCACTGGGAAAGGCGTTAGAAGCTCTTTTGCATCAACATCTTGCAACATTCTCTGAACCTGCTGCTTTACCCTTTCCTCCCAGAGTCCTTCAAAATGTAGACTGGGGAATTCGCTCTGAGCCGCGCGGTACACAGAACGCACCTTCGTTACCTTGGAGAGCCTCTCTTTTATCATTTGCGTATAACTGTCCGCCACCTTACATTCCCTTACTAGGCAGTCTGGTTGGACGAGAGATGTGCCCACCTGTTGTACTAACCACTCACGAAAAGCGTAAGACGCCTCTAATTCAATCTCGCACGTGTTTTGAGTGAGTTCGAGGGACCAGCTGACATGTCTTGCATGATGTTCGACACAACACGCTGCCATGCCTCCGGAGTATTGGGGAACAGAAACATTCAATCCCGGTGTGGGTTCACAACACGTTTCAAGGGACAAAGGCATTTCTCTGTTGCGGATCTCGATGTTTTCACAGGCACGGTTGTATAGCCATCTCCAGGTAGAATACTTCTCTTCCAACAAGAAAGCAATCATGAGTTGTGTGGTGCCCAGGCGAACCTCTGCAGGCACAAGGGCATGAAGCTCTACCTTTGATGGCAGCTCGGAGCTCCTCATTCCTGTTGTTAGCCCAGAGGAAAGGTTGAAGAACTCAACCGGCTTTTGAGGGCTATTCTCATTGTCAGGGCATTCTTCCCAGGCTGGCAACCTCTTCTCCACAAAATCCATCTTGGCAAAGGAATACGAACGTCTGAGAAGGTTAGAGGTGTATAGGGCAAGCAGGAAGGCTCGAACACGCGAGCTGTGATGCCAAGCCACCGGTGGTCACCTGCGCAGAGCAGTAAGTCTCGCCAGCAGTTGCTTGCTGGTGTTTGGAGCAATTTTAGTAACCGAAGAAAGATATTTTCGATGACTAAATAAATCGAAGAAAGAGCGATAGAGTTTTTCAGAGAAATTGTTCACTGAAGAGGATGGACAGAAGTTGTGAGGCCCAATCGCCGTTGCCGGCGGTGTCGCTAGCGCTTGGGCGAAGGCGAGAGCCTGCCGGTGACTTTGGCTTGTTCGCGTTAAACCAAGGCGCACGCTTCCACAATGATATAGCGATTAACTATTGAATTAAATTTAAAGTCTCTCCAGGTTGAGTTTCTGGGGACAATTCCCTCGCGCAAACTCGTGCCAACTTCGTCGAAGCCTTTCCACAGAGAGACAGGTATAGTGTCTCTGTAAAAGGCTTCGACGAAGTTGGCGCGAGTTTGCGTATAGTAACTGGCTTACAGCACAAGAAACAATCAAATATCTGGAGATAGGCCTTATATTCGAAGTTTCGATGCACATTAAAGGGGGAAACTCCCATCTCCAAGGCCTAGCCAGCGCCGCCAGCGTGTGCCTAGAGACACCTTCTGCTCCCCTGACTCCCCGATGTCAATCGGGTGTGTACCATTGGCTCTCCGCAATCACTAAACTATAAATAGTCTAGTTTGAGTACGGTACACAAGCCTGTTTCGAACAAGCGTGAAGGGTTCCTACAAACTCCTGCCTACATATGTGCCGCGGCTGCGCAGCACCTCTGTAGGCAGGATTTTGTAAGAAACCTACACGTGGCGGCGAAAAGGACTCACCAGAGTTGAGCCTCTGCTCCAGAAAAGGCACAAGTAGAAGCGCTGCAGGAACAGCTGACATAAAAACTGAGGGAAATTCACACACGCAGCTCAGCGCCCGCGGAGTCCTCGGCAATCCCAACCATTGTAAGCAGGCACGTAGCCTGAAGAAGGCGCGTAAATGCTCTTCACGCCTTCACTGCGTACAAATGACCAGCAACTTCTGGCAGCCACCTGAAACAAACGCCAGACATGGCTTGGTTCGACGGCGCGTAAGCTCATGAAGCGTTCACGGGGTTTCCGTAGAGCACCGGCACGCCCTACGGCGATATGCACACCTGCAGCTGTTGAAAGTACCAGTTTTACGTGCGTGTTATGTGTGTTAAAAGTGCTTATGGAGGGAATATGGCACGGCGTAGCGCACTGTGACTCGATCGCCGTCACTTGTTGCATGTAGACGCAGCCGTCTCGCATGAAGGCCTGAGGAACGCATTAGTAACAGAGGTTTGCAGGGTAGACCTCAAGAATTCGGGTTTAGTGAGCTCTGCATTAAAGAAATTCGATCGGACCTGTGTATAAAGCGCAACATACCTGTCCATATACCACAAATGATGGCCTGCAGTTTGCCAGGACAGAAGATGGATGAATTATGAAAGGAGGAGAAGTTGATGACGCAGGCCTGAAATCATAGTGCACCAAAACCCTGAAGCATCGACCTAAAAACCTACATATATATATATATATATATATATATATATATATATATATATATATATATATATATATATGTATATATATACCCCCAAGCATAAAATACCTGCAAACACGGGAACTAGCCAGTACCATCCCTATCTAGTCTCTCTGTTGCGCAAGTGTTTTAGGTTTGGTAGGGGCACAAATGTGTTGACGTGGGGGAAAGCAGCAGATTTGAAGTGCGTTTACACTCTCACAGTCGATACAGCCGGTACGTATGCCTGTGTGTCCTTTGGGCCACGTTGAGGCAGAAGGCGGCCGCCAGCGCCCGGAGGAGAGGTTTGCAGTCCCCGTCGCAGCTCAGCTACAATGCATCCACAAGCGAAAACACGCCTACCACGTAAACTAGAGTGAATTAAATTTAGACGCTCCAATCTACACTATGAGGCCCCTTACTCGCCTGTCTACTTTACGCTGGAGCATCTATAATCGCCAGAGCAGAGTTCACCACCTAGCCTTTACAACGTGGACCCTCAATCTAGTGCCCAGATCGCGAAATACCAGCAGATTATAACTATCAATGAGCGAACAAAGATGCCCATCGGGTGTGCAGGGGAAAACTTACGCAGGGCAGTTGGCAGAGTTGTAGCCATTGGAGAACCGCTCTGTGGATATTTGCGGCTCTGGACATAGCGTACTCGTCAACGAGGTGTCTTTCGGCCCACCTGGAGGCAGCTGCAGGCCCTTCTGTTCTTTTCACGTCCATGTAGCTGTTAAAGACGTTCAAAGCCGTCAGGGGGTCCCCCTCAATGGCCCCCAATACAGCCCGAGATAGTGTCAGCTGCTGTCGTGCTCCAGAGGCGCGGTGAGAGCTTCCATCCCGCGCGGCCTCTTTGGCTGAGAAGCCGCAGGCCTCCAGCGCAGACCGTTGCCACACGGGGGGGCCGCTGAGGAGGGCGCAGAGAGCGGCAGCCTCGATCGAGCAGCCAAACGCCTGGCAACACGAAGGCAGCACACGCAACGGTTGCTGGGTGCCCACTTTTACTGTTTTCCAGGGGAACAAGTACAAGCCGCCACACTGCCAAGGGAAGAACCTCGGGACAATCTAACAGTCTGCCCCTGGACGTCAGGGGCTACTGCCGCATTCGCTGTTACTGCTTCTGCTTTTGTTGATTCTGCTGCTTGTGCTGCTTCTGTTACTCCGGCAGAGCCCTATGTGACGTTCCCCCACCTTATCTGCGGCAATTAAAAGCAGGCGGGTCAATTCCGGGGAAAGTATCCCTTGAGCCATCATCCACCCCAGGGGCCTGGTTATGTGCCCGCTCTCGTCTACTGCCTGCAGCTCCAGTAGATGCTCAGCTGCTGCACTAACAGCAGCAGCAGGTGGGGGCTGCAGCAACGGCAGCCGCTGCAGGGAATGCATGCCCAACACCTTAAGCCGCAGCAGCAACGGCGCAATGTCATCCAGGGCCGAAGAAGGAAACTCTTCATAGGCGGTCCGATATGCAGTGGCGGAACCAGCAGCCAATGCAGCAGCCCCTCGGCAGCACGCAGCAGCAAAGGCATCGGCTGTACATAGCCTGAAGCAGCATCCCCCCTCCGTAGCCCTTCCCGCTAAAGACGCCCGCAAATCCGCGATGGCCCCACTAATGGGAACATTGCAGACCCGGTTCAGCCGCAAATATGAGTCAAATACGGTTTTTCTGGTGTATACACAGTCCACGACAAACTTCACAGGCAGGGCATGAGGAGAAACGCACGGAGGGAAAACACCAGAAGATATGATAATGCGCAGCGCTGAAGAGGGGGGAGGCAGCGACGGGCTCAAATCTGTATCGACCAGAAGCACAGATCTACGCCACGGTTTGCAGGGTGGACATACATTTACTTTTCACCTATCGTACGTACTTCTGTGTGCGCTAACTGCCGAGGGAGAAGCATGCAAATGCCTCGACAGGAACCGACTACCAGAGGAGAAGCGCGGAAACAGAAAGGGAGTTGTCGGAACGTTCAAAGTGGACAGATGGCAGAAGCAGGAGGAGAACTTCGCTTCAGGAAGCTCACGTCCGTACCTGGGGCGAGACACACAATCTCCACTGGGCGCTGCGGGCATTCCTCTGGTTGCTGCTGCTGTTGCTGCTGCTTCAACAGCTGCTGCAGATGCTTCTGGAGCAACTCTGTTAGAGCCGTGACGTCTTCGGGCGATGGTACAAAAACAAAAATGGACCCAAAAGAGGAACAGCTGGCAGGGTCCTCCGTAGCAGAAGCAACAAGCCGCGACACTGCAGCACAACGCAGGCACGACAGCAGCAGGAGCAGAGCCGATAGCAGCGGCGCCAGCTGCATGCATTGCGCACCTCGAGCAGGTGCCCAACCACGTTAGCAACAGCACTCAAGGGTTCGCAGCAGGGCAAAGCAAAAGACAGAGCTAGAACCAGCAGGAGCCCCAACGGTAGGAGACAGGAGTAGCAGATGGAACCCACCGACTGCTGCGGCTGCGCGGACGAAGTTCGATGTGGGTTTTTTAAGGTAGCGGACGGCAACAGGGTGAGTTGGCGGGGCGAGAGAGAGTACAGACACAGCCAATAGACGTGTCTTGGAGGCAGAAGACCCTCCTGGGCACCGTTGGCCCCTGAGGGACGTTGCAGAGGCCTCAGGCGTAATGCATTTTGGCTGCGTGCACTTTGGCGCCTCCGCCGCTCCGTCACCTCTAGCTTCCACATCCAGTGAAGAATCATCCCGCCGCACTGGAGAGGCCTCTTCGCCGCTGCTCCCCTCTGGATGTACTGCGTGCGACGCCTCATGAACGAATTGGGCTGGCCGCCTCGAAGCGTCCAAAGTATCCGTCTGTATGCAGACGGCTTCTCCTCCTACCAAGTTGCGGTTGATTGCGCTGTTGCTGCTGAATTTCTCAAGCTTCCGTTGTACTTTCCTGAGGCGCTGCTGCAGTTTCTTCTTGTCTTTCCTTTTGGTTTTTTTGCGCTTGGAAAACCGCCCATGAGTGTCGTGATCTTGAGCCGTGGTGACACCTAAAACCATGACTTCATCGGAGGCAATACACGAAACGTTGCTGCTGCTTCTGCTGCTCCTCCGGCTGCTTCTGCTGCTTATTTCTAACAGTTCCACATTCTCTACCGCCTGGGGCGGCGGCGTTGTTGTTGTTGCCGTTGCCCTTACATGTGAGCCAGGAGAGGGGCGCTGCCCCTTTATTTGCTGCCGCGCACTGTGCTTCTGCTGTTGATGTTTTACATCCCACCGGCCTCCTTTGGGAGTGAGGAAACGTAGCAGCAGCTCCTGTTGCTGCTGCACTGCAGCCCGAAGGACATCCAGCGCGCCTTGTGGCATCACTCCAGTCCCCGGCGCCTCTGGATCTTCACCTCCCGCGAAAAACTCCGTCAGTTGGAGGGCCCAATGAGGTTGCACTGATGCAGGAGGCAGCAATAACAGCAGCCGCAGAGAAGGCCTTTTCTGGCGCACTTTCTGTAAGAGCGGGAGAAGCAGTTCGGTGCTAAAGCTGTGTTGTAGCGACACCTCAACTGCTGCGACGCAGCAGCCAGGTAGCAGCGGCTGCTGCAGAAGCCGCTGCAGAAGCTGTCTGGTCGTAAGATACACTAAACGAGGCGGGGAGATTGAGTCCTTACTGGCGCTCCTGCTGCTTCTGAGGATGCCTTTGTGTGTGGCGACCCAAGAAGCGTAACAGCCGCCTCCCCAAGCCTTCGCTGCAGCAGCAGCAGAGTCTGCTGAGGAGCTCGTCTCCACAGCCACTAGGATGTGCTGCTGCTCCCACGGATTGTGAGTAGGCTGGGGGGCCCAGCCGTGCTGCAGCAGCAGCAGTGGGAGAAGGACGGAGCAACGCAGTGCTGCCGAGCCTTCCGCGCCCCCCAGCAGCAGAACTACCCCTGAGTTCTCCGCAGATGCTAAGACTGGCAGCTGCCGTTGTTGCCACCAATTGAGAGAGGGGCCCTCACTGGCATAAGTATCAGCAGCAGGAGATGCTGCTGCTGATGATGATGCTGCTGATGCATCCTCAGCCAACAGAGAGAGCCCCATTTAGTCTCCTGCTGCAAAGCCTACAACGTCCCCATCGCCAGATGTCCTTTCTTAAGGCTGACGCAAATCATAGATGCTGGTATCCATAACTTGCGTCAGCCGTGGCCATTCGAGTTATTGCTGCTCCAACGCACGAAGCTGCGCGAGACGACGTTCTACATGGGTCCTTTGCCGCAACAAACGCTGCTTAAATACAAATGTATACAAAGTACCTAAAAAAGGCAGATGAAGGTGTGAAGAATGAGTGTGCATGCAGTCCAGGGGCCCCCGANGGGGCCCCCGAAGGGTTTTTCAATTTTCTAAATTTGAGAGTCACAGCAGCATCGGGCTGCCAAGACGGGTGATGTTAAACTGCTTTTAGTAGTCTATCTTTGAGGCACTTTAGCCGCTTCACTACAACGGCTTCCTAACCTGCTTTGTGGGGTATTCTTTGCTCGAGGAGCTCCGCAGCCTTACTACGGCACTTCGATCACGACTGACTTGCCTTCTTTCCAACATCAGCCTGTTGAATTCAGGAACTGGGGAGGCGTTTGTAGTACATACAGGATCTTAGAGGTGGCAGGGACTGTCCGTTCAATGTCTGAAGCATCGGGGGGGGACCCACACGTGCACGGGGCCCCTGGGGAACCGCTCTTTCAAGAGGAAGGCGGCGCACAGCAGCCGCTGCCACCTACGGTGCGCAGCCACCCCATGTCTGTGTTCTTGACCCCTCAGTACCGCAACTTGACCTTGTTTGCAGCGCAGGCCGGAGAAGACGCACAGAGACAAGCCGAGGCCCTCCAGCAACTCAGGGCTCAAAGAGCAGTAGAAAAGTTTATAAATGATGGCTGTATCCTCAGGGCAGCGACCACAAGCGTTGGGGGCGGCCTACTGGGTAAGCATCACCGTATTGTGGACCCCGGGTGCCGGGATTCCTTGCGCCGACGTTTACTGCTTCGGAGCCTCAACGGCCCAGGCCTTTGTGTACCAAGGACCTGGGTGTTAGGCTTTTGTGGGCTGGTAGACTTGACGCCCAGGAGTATGTGTACATAGTTCCAAAGACGTGCAGCCCTTCAGGCCTGGTTCCGCGGCGTTAAGATCCTCCACTCCGTTTCTGGTGTAGTGTGTACAATATATGCCTCCCAAGTGACAACACCTCAGCCGGTTGCGCGTTGAGAGTTTCTCTTTTTATGCAGTTGTGCTCTGTATGCAGCCCCCCAGTTCTGCTCCACGGGGCAGGAACTACCGCTGCTAGCAATGCAGTCACTACACTGAAAGCTACTGCATGTTCAGCTGCGCAGTGCCGTCCTCTGCTGCTGTGTCTTCTGCTCCGTTGTAGTGCGACTCCCGGCGCTGCTTTTTACGCTGTTGTGGTGTGCCGCGTTGCGTTGTACTGCCTCATGTTTTTGATATGTTGCGTTCTTATGCAGAGGCATTGTGTTATGCGCTCTGTCGTGCTGTATTGTGTTGCTTTGTGCCGCTTTGAATTATGTTGTGCTGTGTTGTACTGATGTGTGCTATCTTTTTATATTGTCTTATATTGTGTTGAGTGTGGCAGGGATTGTTCTCGGCGCCTTCTTCTTCACGATGAAGCCTGTAGACGTTGATAGCTCTTTGGGCCTGCGGGCGCAGCTGAGGCAGCAATACAAATCCTTCGTGCCAGATGTCGCCGCGACAGCAAAAAACTTTGCAAAAATCGGAGGCCTCTATTCCTTGTCTGAGTGCATAGTTGACAAGGTGAAGTGTACGGACACGGCAAATTTGCATGACCAGGCAGCTCTTTCCCGAACCCACCCCCTGGCCGATAGTCTTTAGCTATCGCACTATCGGGCTTATGTGTTTGACTTCCTCTATTCCATTCTTCCGTCTTCTCACCTTTGGTTTCTTTGCCATTGCCGCATAGCCTTACAGTGAAAACGCAGCAGGGGGCTGTCTGTACATTGTGGCCTTTCGTGTCTCACTCAGGCACGAGCAACCCACGACCTGCGTGGAGCCGTTTATGGCGGTTGTTTGACAGGAGCCATGTTGTCAATCAGAGGTAAATATTTTTTTCCATCCGACCACCTTCAGCTTTAATGCCTAAAGTGCACCCTCAACCTAAAAGCTTGTGCATGCCCTTCGGGGCCTGAATACCCTACAACTGCCGACCCAAAAAAACCGTCTCAAGGTCTTAGGCGCTCTAACTGAAAGTTGGGTTTGCTTATGGAGTTTGCTATTGCTGTTGCCCTGATGCACACTGAGACGAAGCTCACAAGTCACTACCCTCTGTTGCTGCAACCTGCGTCCCTACAGGAGGGCCTCGAGCAATGTTTGTGGGTAGTCTGGGTTTTGGAGCCTTCGCAGCCGCCATGGAGATGCTCCAGCCACTCATCGGATTCGACATCTGATTTGACAGACGCGCAGCGACAGCGTGCAGCAGCAGATAGCGCAAGACAGCTGCAGATGTGCGCGGCTTGCTGGCCGGTTCAGTGGATCAACAATGGTCTACTGCCCTTCGTGGTCAACAAACAGCCCTCCTATCCGTTGGCCTTGACAATTGAGGGCTTGTCCCCACTACCTCCTCTTACTCTTTTGCGACACAAACGCCAACATTCAATTCACCAAAAATCCCTAAAAGAACCCGATGGCGCGAGACTCATCGTCTCCAGTGCGTTGCCTTGGGATCCGGCTGCCACCTGTTAAACATTGCACAAGTAGACCAAAGACATGTTCATAAGTATCGCTGCGGCAACAGCAGCAGCAGCAACAGCAGCAGCAGGAGGGGGCAAACCTGTAGCACGCTGTCAAGCCCCTTCGGTGGTACGTCCCTTGTTGGTGCTCAGCGCCATCGTATATAGCTGAACAAATTCAAGCCAGTGCACATGAATCCCCCAATAAGGCCCCACGTGTGGCTGCTGCTGCAGCTTCTGCCGCCGCAGCTTCATTCAGTGCCCTATCTTCTGCCCGAAAAAATTCCTCCACCTTAGCAAAATGCTCACCTTCTACTAAAGGCCTTCCGCTAGCGTCGGTCCTTATACCTGCAGCGGCAAACAGAAGCTGGACAGCGGCATGCGGAAGCTGCACCTTGTTATGTTTGCTGCTGCACGTCTTGCCGCAAGCCAACTAAAGAAGTTGTCGCCCGGGCGCTTCTTGCCGCTCCTGTTGCAGCAGCCGCTGTGGGGCGTCGCTACCACTCTTACTGCTCCTACATCAGCGGTAGGGGTTTTGCGCCCACGTTGAATCCTTCTTACCTTCCAGTTCTTCAGGGTATAGCCAGCGATTGGCCCAGAGGTCCAACAGTCGCCGTGGCGGTTGGGGTGGAGGGTCGTCCTGTTCCATACGTGAAGCCCGCACATGCACAGGAAGCAAATTCACACGATGATCCATCGCTCCCTGACGGCTGTCGGGCGAAGTACCGCCCACAGGTTTATGTACCAGGCACGCATGGATGCAGGCATGTTTTCACGAATGCAAGCATATATGTCTGCATGGACAATACAAAAAGGCTGGAGGAGAGGTGATGGAGAAGGGTGATGTCAGAAATACCTTCATTTGAACGTCGACTTCAATTTCCTCAATTCGGATCAATGTTACCCAGTGGCGAATTCTGCAGAACCACCGAAAAACCTTTTGATACTTCATATGCTTCCTATATTTACACGTTCCTCTTTTGCTTATGTCATTTCTATACTCATTTTCGCCGTGAGCCCTATAAGGTTCAGCGCCTTAGCCGCACGGGAGATGTCACGGATATGTCAAGCAAAGGCAGGGGATCCTATAGCTCCTTGCGATACTAAGACTTTGGAGTTGCACACGAACGACAGTACAACATATAAACGCAGTCAATTATGTTCTTGCAATCATGGGTTGCGCTATCTTATGCCGTCAATAGTCCCTCTGCGCTGTTTGCCCTCCAGTCACACCGCCTGTTATATTCTGTTTTATTTTTATTTCATTCGCATGCCCAAGGGCCTCTGCTTGCCTGAGAAAGCGAGACGAGCGCCGCGTCTTCCTGTAGCGGAAGCTCAGCGTCTCCCCAGCCAAAGTCTGAAGAAGGCACACGCGGCAGCAGCTTAGCCTCACCCTAGCGTCATGCAGGCATTAAGAATAGTCAATACTATTATATCTACCTGGCAATTCCCTGCTTCACTTATCCGTTGATATGCTCCCGCCCTCATCTATTTCAGCGGCTCTCCGGCCCGCGACCGACCTGCTGTTCAATAACGCCTTTCACGCGGGCAAACGGAACCCTGAAGCGCTCCAAACACCCCAGTCGTAGAGCCCTCAAACCCTATACCCCACTAGACGCCTCAATCCAGGCAAACCCTTAGCTGCTCATGCTTCCTTGAGGCAATTTCTCTAGGAACTACGTCCTGCTTCAGCATTAGCGGTGCTTTGGGGCTGCGTAAATGGGTGCATGGAAGCATCCGGGCGCACGTCGGCTTGCCAAGTAGAGTCCACTCGCGAGTACCGGCCAGGAGGACAGTTCCAAACACAACTTTATCGCCTGCGCCTCACATCGGGTAGCCGGAGTTCGGCTTTCATGCATATCTAAACATATGCCTCTGTGCGCGTGTGTGCGGGTATATGCATCATTGTGTAGTACGTGCACGCGTATGTATCTATTATCTTATGTATGCACCTTCTGGTGTGTGGAATTAGTAAAGTAGGCATGCTCTTACGCATGCGTGTGCTCATAATTGCGCGTGTAGGGATGCATTATTGACGCGTGTAGAGATATGTGCGTCTCAGCCTGTTCGTACTCTTGAAACATGCAAAAGTACATGCACAAAACCCATCCAAGCTTAGTGTTTTGCAGCATAATCTTTGGACTGCTCTTACGCCCCTCACCCGCCTGCTTCCTGTGTAGTTTCTCAGTTTGGACGAGGTCCCCCACTGTCACCTGCAGACCGGCACGACAGTTTTCCTAGGCTTAACTTTTCCTGCTTGCCAGCTTTCTTGCGTACTTTATGTCGTAGGGCAGGTTGTGCTGCTACTACTGCTGGCGCTGCTGCTGTTGAAGCTATCTTGCCTTGTGTTGCGCAGAGACGCTGCTTTTGAAGACACAAAAAATTTCCTTCGGGTCGTAGGAAAGGCGGAACGGAGGTCTCTCTCCGTGAGTGCCTTGAATCCGTTGGAATGCACCCACATAGTCCGCTGCTGCCTGCTGCTGCACTTGCTGCTCTTGTTGCTGCTCTTGCTGTGGGTGGCGCTGTTGGTTTAGGTCTTCTTTCGCCTGCAAGTGTTGCTGCTGCTCTTCTTGCGTGGGTCGTTCTTGGCGGTGTGGGGCAGATGACTGCTGCGCGTGCTGCTGCAGCTCGTTTGCGCTGCTATCGCAAGCGTGTAGCTCCGGCGCAGCGGACCTGCGCCTACCGATTCTACGGTGCTTTGGGGGCCCCCCATGGGCCTCCGCACGCCCTGCAGGTGGACCCATCTGTGGGTGAAGAAAGAGGAGCCACGAGGGCTCCGGCTGCGGCTGACACGCCAAATGCTGCCGCCATTTGCGCGCAATGCAAAACTTCTTCCGCGACTGCCTGAGATGAGACAACGACAGGCAGCAACAAAACGCAAGAGCTTTCCCCAAACCCATCGCTGCCCCAGAAAGATGAGGCCGAGGGTCCCGAGCATAAACAGGACATCGCGGTTTGGGCTTAGCTAAGACTTAAAGTCTCGACGTTAGCTATGCCCTAAACTTCTAGGTTCAGCTACGACTGAGGGTCTAGTGCCTTATTAGGGCCTACGGCGTTAGGCTGAGGCAAGTAGGGGTACTGGCCACAACTAAATATTGCGCCTAAAACTTGGCTAACGTGTATGGTTTAGGTTCAGACTGAGGGCTTGGGTTTAGGAGGTAACAGAGCAGGGGGAGGCGGGGGGAAGGGGGGGGGAAAGGGGGGGCCGGTAAAGGCGGGGAGAAGGATTAGGTTTAAGGGCTTCACGAATCAGGGTCTTAGTATATATGCGTTTACCGCGTCGTTCGCTTCCACCGCAGCTGTAAGTCTCTATATGTCTCGAAAAGAGTCATGTCTTGCTGGGGCGCAGCCGGTGTCGTGACCCCAGGGGCTGCCCTTTCTGCTGCTGCTGCCGCCGCTGCAGCAGAAGGGTGGAGCGGAACCTTGGGCGGGACCAAGCGACGCTTTCTGTGCTTCCCCGCCATGATTTCCTGCGGCGTACAAGAGACGCATTTCAACAGACAAGCTCCAAACATACGCCGTGGGTGGGCAACTGGGGCCCGCTAAGTGTTTTCACGGTGTACACCGAAAAATATATTTGTGTATACAGAATCTATATCACTCAATTCCTGGGTAGCCTTTCGGAGCTTGAGCAGGAATTCAACATCCATTAAACCTGAAACACGCGTGAGGGTTTAGAAGTGCAGCGTAACTTACGAGGCGGTGTCCAACAACTCTTCTCTGTGGGTGGAATGTCAACCAGCGAACAGACCCACATAGGGAAGTCAGACCAGGAAGCTGCAGAGGAAAACAATCGAACGGAAACTGCTGCAAACACCCGCCACTAGCGAAGCCCACAGGCGGCGCAAAACTGTGCCTCGTTTTGAGCTGCTGTTGCTCCTGCTTCTGTTGGGTATGCTGTTGCAATCGTTGAGGAATTACGGCAAACGGAATCCGAGTGCGCGTAGACCCAGGAACGCCGCCGCAGACAGCAGTGGCATTTCTGGCAATGAACATCTTCTAGTCCGTTTATCCGAGTGATTTGTAAGCTGTGAATTCTGCACTATAATTTGGGTGGCGGGATTTCCGCTGTGGGGGAACACGGCCGGGCAGGGAAACAAGAGATATACGTGTCAGCGAAAATCTTCAGGTGACTTTAAACTGATAAGGGAGGTGACAAAAACAGTAGGGGAGCAAAGGCGAATACCCCTACTCCTAGTGCAGACGGGCCCCTGGGGGGCCCCCTGCGTAGTGCACGAGCACTACAATATATCTCAATCGAGACATCTAGAGGTCTCCTCAGCAGAAACAATGTAAATAAAGTCTCATCAGAAATAAACTAAGTTAATTTATGCTGGAAGTAGGGCCTGTGGGCTAAATGTGCTCGACAGCCTCACTGGGAATGGGGCTGGCTATGAGGTTAACACTGCACCGTGACCCCTGTGGGCTCAGGGGGAGAATTTCGTTGGAAAATGCGGTTTTATGCTCTTTAAGGTATGAATCTGGAGTCTTTTGCACGGAGACGGGTAATTTCTGGCTTAGTGCAGCAGGATAACACATACACGAGCTGAACTGGCCCTAGCTCACTTCACACTGCAAGATCGGCTTCATTATTATTATTATTCTGGCTTCTCTTTGAAAAGGATTGGACTCGAAAATGAATTTAAGGCCACATTTTAGTATATTAGGTCAAACTAGGGGTTAATAATCGGGCGTAGCATCTGTAACACCCCGAGAGCGAAATCGATAACAGAGAATGAATACAGGGCGTGAAAGCTGACAACTGGGAGTCCAAAAGCCGAGCTCGGGGAATGATCAAAAAGCTGCCTGCTATGCTGTTGTACAGGTGGGCTTAGGGTTTAGGGTTTAGGGTTTAGTATGGCTTTTGCTGTGTGGCCCCGGTCAACTACAGGAGCGAGCTGCATTGCACGGAAGGACTTAAATCGTTTCCCGAAATCAGCTGATCTCGTTCCCCTGCCATCAAGCCTGCTGGGCGTTGAGATCATGGCCCGGGTGTTGCGGGGAGGAGGCAGCCTGAAGTGGGATTGCAGCGCATCCCGGTGCGGCTGGTTAAGCAAGCCAGCCTCACGCGTGCACACAGGGAAGCTTAAACGAAGTTTGCTTTGCTGCCTGCTTTACCTCTGAATACCCTTATAGAACGTTTGCATTCGCTTACAACGCAACATAAGTGAAGGCTCCTGTGCTAACTGTAGGTAGAGCATGCAACATTTAGGGTTTAGCCTCGACGTCTGCTGTCGAACGCCAGGGGCATTACAGCATGGCTATCCCTATTTGTTTGCATGCCATGCAAGAGCGAGAACGCGTTGAAATGTGGTCAGTGGTGTTAGTACATGCAGCTGAAGGGGTTATGTTGTGTTTACATTTGGGGTTTCTTTGCAGTACAAGCTGCAGCGGCATAGCATTATCTATGTGAAGCTGGTCTATGTAATCCTATATGCGTGCAGGCTGGCCACTGAGGGCCAAGCAAGCGCTCAACATAGTGTTAGTGCCTGAAGCCATATGGCTTAGTTGTGCGTGCGTGTGGAGTAGCGTTGCAGCACAGGTTGCAGTAGAGTGCTTTGTAGCCCGTATCAGGCCACTCCTCAAGCTCCAGGGCATTAGGCCAGCGGACCCAGGCTGCCTGGTGATAGGAGAGGAGGTCAGCTGTTCTTGGAAACGCGTATCTTAAGTATTTCGACTGGACTGCAGTTCTCTAGGGTTTTTTTTGGTGAGACTGAAGACTCTTGTTACATGAGCACCGCGAAGGACGGTACGCCTAGCCCACTGCGTTCCCAGTCGTCACTACTAGTCGACCCGCCGCATAACTACTTGGGTGCACAACCTATGTATACACGTTATACTCAACGCTTGACAGTTATAGTATCCTTAAATTATCAAAAGGCCGTCTCTCGCTATTTCCCCGTTAAACGTTCTCAAAAGGGGAAGAAAGTTGTGATGGTGATTATATATTTTTGACCCCTCGCGGGTCAACCTCCTGGCTACAGTGCGAGTCAGTCGTTCAGCCCCAGATCCTTGTAGCTGCAGAGCACTCCTGGACTGCTAGACTTACATCCTGTCTAATGTTTTTGATTTATTTCAAAAAGTGAATTATTTCTGCTGTTTTTACTGAAGCAACCCCTGTGGGTTCAATCTGAGTACGATTGTAGCGCCTGCACACTACAGTGAGGCTGCTGCCAGCCAGTCTTTGATATATACATGTGGCAATTATCTGAGCGATCGTGGAATTCCCGAGCCGCCGTCGTCGAAGCGGGTGTGGGGTTGCCCAGCAATCTCCAAAAGGGTGAGACCCAGAACCAAACCATGGAAAAAATAAGGGTGTTGACCGGAGCCCCGCCGAACTAGCCATAGGCCATCCCCATCGCCTTGGGAATATGGTGGGCTAACTACCCTTTAGTCGGGCGTGCGAATTCACTAAAGCCAAGTCGCCTGCTTTGAAAGCGACTGCTGAACGTCTTTCGCCGTAGTTTCTGGCCTGGTCTTCTTGTGCTTTTCTCATGCGTTCCAGCGCTGCTACGTGCTGTGTATGAAAGCAGGAACACCTCGTCCTACAGGGTTGACTTCGAGCAACCAGCTCTAATGCCATGTCAAATAACGGAGTTTCAGTGTATACGGGAGATGCTGGAGAGAACGGGTCGACGAGTGCACTGTTTTATTACAAACCCACTCCGTTCACGAAAGAAATTCAAGCCACTTAAATGAATTCTGTTGGATATAGAGTCTCAAATACTGCACGAGCGTGCGGTTAGTTCGTTAATTTTGGCCGTCTGGTTCCGAATCGTTTGCGATGGTTATGTTGTGGTCTATGTTAAGCCGCTTCGTAAATTCGCGCCAGAAGCTGCTAACAAATTTCGGGTCCCTGTCAATAATGATGCCCTTCAGGAAACAATGAAGCTTGAAGGCATGATAAATGAATAATCGTGTCACTCCTTCAGCTGTAAGGGAACATCTCCGGAAGATGAAGTGCCTGCACTTGCTTGGTCAGTCCACGACTGCGTAGACATTATCGTATTCGCTGACCTCTGGTAAGCCGAGTACGAAATTCATTGAGATATCCGTCCAGATCCGTTCACAAATCGGAGAACTCTGCAAGAGGCCTCATTGGAAGGCGTATCTCTGCATATGCGGCTGCCATTCCGGACGGGTGAGGAAATATTCCTTGGCTTAGCGGCTTATCATAGCCTGCCTCAAAAACCTGGCAACTCCCTCCACAGTTGTTTTGACCCCACAAGGACGCGCTAAAGCATGATCGTGCATGCTCAGCAGATCTTCTCATCAGCAGACCTTCTGTGCGGTGTGAAGCTGGGATCTATAATTGACGGATTCGCCGCTTCGTCGCATACCAAAAGGGGTCGCTGTTTGTGCTGTAGCGCTTAACCACTCGCCCGTTGTTGAGCTCAGCGAACGAACCGTGGGGCCGTCTGGAATGAGTTCGATGCGTGTGGTGAATGTGGAGCGGCTGGCCTGGCCGCTAGTAGCTCTTCGTCATTAAGTGCAAATGGGAACTATTTCTTCAATTGTTTACAGTTCTGCTGTGCATCTATCCAGTGTTAACTGGATCGAATAACCCGAAACTGCGACCTTTACAAGACCATCACGACGGAATGTTTACATTACGCCTTCGTTTCCTGCAGCACCTCTGCATTGCGTAGGAGCCTTCACGCTCCTTTTTCATTGAAACCCCTCCTCCACTTCTCTCTCCATAACGGATGAGAAGGCGCTGAGAAGGCTGAGGGGTGCGCATTATCACTGCGTCTTGGCCGAGAAACAACAGCAGCGTTGTTTGGGAGCCGCATCTACGCGGTCCATTGAGTCATGCACTGCATACCCAGGATTATGTCGTGGTTAATTGCTCTAACGTAAAAGTGCCGTATCATTGCTATAGGACCGAAATTCGAGAATAAGGTCGCATTTTACTCCATTTTTCACCGGTTCACTTGGTCTGCCTACCATCCACGAAATGAAGTCTCAGAAATTTATACAATGAATAGACAGTTAAGCTGCATCTACTTGCCGTGACCTACGAAATCAGATCCACTTCGAATCCCGCATTAAGTAGGATTAGCAAACCCTTACCGTTAGTACGAACTTGTATAAGCACAAGGTTGGCTCGTGGTAAACCTGCGGGTCCGAATCTCATCTCTTTCGCCCCATAAGTCGGCCCCACGTTGGGTTACAAAGGAAGCAAGTTCGCCACTCGTACTGACTGCGCTGCTTGCTGCCTGCTTCCCCTTTTTTTCCCATTTTCTGTCCGGCCAGTGCATTTACAGCCCCAATGTCCGGAGGTTCTACCTCTGGGTCATTTCCAAAGTCGTTTTCTTCCTCTTCAGCGTTTGTGGTGAAAGTAGCTGTTTTTTCTTTTTCATGCATAAGTATTCCGTCGTCCTATTGAGTCAATCCCTTCATTCTTTAGCTCGGTTTCGGCTGCCCAGCCTGTTACCGATGCAACTCTCCAAAAGATAGCCCTGTTATTGTAGCGTTGTCTATCCGAAGTTAGAACACGAACACTCGCTTGGCCTTGGCAGGCGGCCTCCAAGAGAAATCAAATCCTCAACAACTACCTACAGATGCATACAGCAAAATAAGCTTGGTTGTGCTTGCATGTGAAGGTGATTTGCATCACTAGGTGAAGCGAAGTGCGCTCTAACCCATCTCAGGCCGCCTCCACTCCCGCAGCCTCAGGCCCCGAGCCGCCGCATCAGGATACCTGTACCAAAAGGGAGGAAATCCAGATGCTTTTAGGAAATTCCAACTTTAAGCCTCCTTGCTTCATTACCGCTCGCGACACTCTTCGAGTAAGACCGAGATCTCTCGTTACAGCTATGAACCAATGGCACAAACCTTCAGAGCCTATCACTGGACTGTCGTTCGCCAATGACTCACACATCTGGATGTAGGGCTCTATTGACAGTTTTCTTTGCTTAAGTTTACTCGGGCCTTAGGCTGCATGTTCCCTTGCTGACCTGGGGACAGACCTGCATCTCAGCACATCTCAGACGGTTTGTCCGGGAGGGCGGAGCCTTTGCTTAGATGTATCCACCAACGTTATGCATCCCCTTCTACTGACGAAGATGGTATAGTAGTATTGTAGATCCCGGGAAACGTTCGAAAGATGAAGATGTAACTCAAAAGGACGGAGGAACTTTCTAACTGTATCCCCATCGCAGCGCCCGTCATATGTGTTTGGCTGGCAAATGCGGACGCATTTTTCATCAACCATTTCCGGTGAAAATGCATATTCCGTACGGAGGGGTGCAGAACTTGCGCATATCCCGACGTGGCAAGTTTCCCGGCAGTTGGTCTCTTCCGCACTGGAGTGCAGTTGTCTATCTCCCTTGTGGAAGAAGGGAGAGCCGTGAGTTTGTGCTAAAGATTTTGGCAGAGTGTTTAACGCTCTTTTTGAGTTTTTAACTAATAACTGCTATGCAATAGGCCGCCTTTCTAGGGACTGATGTACGTTGCTCGCATTTCCCTTGAAGAACGATGCGGTGCTGCCAAGTGTAACGAGGGTTCTTGTTCTTATCCGAGAAAAGTGCGGAGCTGCAGTAGATGCCAAAATACTTCAGATAAGAGTTTCCAAACAGCATCTCACCTTTTCGCTAGCAAGGAAACCTGGCAACAGGCGCCTAAATGCCTGGGGCCGCGGAATAGGAGGCGGCTTGACACGGGTTGTAACACACCCCGCTGCAGCTCGCACTGAAAGGCAATCCCCCATGCATGAGCAGCTAAGCTCCATTTTCTGCATCTACTCACGGTATAGACGGTTGTTAAGCATTTGCGTGGCCCTCAGAGGCCAGATTCAACTCACGTAGGAACACACGGAGCAGCTTTGCACGGAGAATGCCACAACTGTGTTTCTGGGCTCTACATTATCCAGAAAACTGGCCTTTCTCTTAAGGCGCAGTACACCGCATCGGGGTCAACCCTGGCCCCGTCTCAAACGTTTCGACGTACAGGCGATCGCCGCATCCTGAAGAGGTCAGCGAGTGGCAGGTGGACAAACTGAGAGACGTGAAAGCCTAAACTCATGCTAGCACTGTTTAGTGCAGCAATTTAAAGCAGCTAAGGTCAGAGCAAAAGCCTTCGATGTTGTGGGTTGACAGAGAACTCGGATGTTTGTACTAATAGGAAGTTCACTTTCCATTTGTATCGAGCTAGATGAATGAGTGCAGGATGATATCTACACGAATGAGGCTAGTGTACTATGAATGTGCATATCACCTGCAGCACCTGCGGCGTGCGCCGCATGTGCTTGCCAGACGACGCTGGAGTAGGTGGGGCTCTGGTTGGCAGGATATGTGCACACCGAGGCTGAGGTAAACGCCGCCCAGTTGGAGACGAGTACGTGGGCAATGCAAATTACTCTGCAGTCTCTTGTCAACGGATTCGTGACGTCAAATAAGCTACCNATCAGCCCAGTGGGGTGGAGCCAGCTCAAGCTCGATAAATTTTCGCTGGGTAGTAATCATGCAAGTACTTGGCCTCCGGAGCTCTACTTTTGCGTCTCCGACTTCGGCCCCGTCTGATCGCGTCATCCGCCCGGATTGTTGAGCGATCAGCCTACCGCCAAGAGACCAGGCCAATTCCTCATTGTATGCTTGTGCGCAGAGTAAGCTTCAACATCGTTTCCTAAGATATCAACTGATATCGTTTGTTCCCCAGTTACAGCAGCTGGTAGAGAAAGCGAGATATCCATGCCCGTGCTTCTCCACCATCGCCAGCTGAACAGGGAGCCGAAATGTAGATGTTGGCTTCCTGTTGACCTTGTATCTGCTTTGCGTGATATCTGAGGCGCCACGTTGAGATCAAAGACCTCAAATAAAAGAATGGAAACTCTTATGTAAGCGTTACGAAGGGAACTACCCTAGCTTTAGGTTCAAGCTGTGTCTTCCCGGCTCCGCTCGGCACGGACCCTGCGATCTTTTTTCGAACGGCCTTCTTTATCAGAGGGTCCATCCTACCGCAGCAGCCGTAGAAGTACCGAATCTAAGCAGCAGCTATTTAACGCAACATTTTCCGCTGTGACTTGCAACAGATAAATCGCAGGCCCCGTGCCAGGATAGCGCTCACACGCACACACCCTGAAGCAAACTTATTAAAGAGGTTCCGACGTTATTCACGCCAGTCAATCGACGGCCATTCCAGCAAGAGTATCAGCTTCTCTACAGAGTCATCTAATCTCCGCATACGCATTAGGACCGCACATCATTTGGTGCAAATGAAATGATACTTGTCACGGCTCAGCAGAAGAGCGTTCAAAGGCCCAACACAGTCGAATAGCCTTACTCCGCCACTGATCTGGAGCAAAATGGCTTTTGCAAGTTGCCTGAGTCACCTCCTCGCAACTGAAGCTTCACTAACGCATTATATGGCTTAGGGCGTTCTCGAACGCATGAATAGACTTGGGCTTAAAAGCGTCGGAGATTAACGTTAGAAGGTGGCGTGCTCAGATATTGAAAGAAGCCCCAACAAACGTTTTGCGCTTGGGGTTCGACAATTGCAACATGCGCGTCGTGCCGTATCGGCGTAGATGCCACTCCAGAGCAGAGAGCTAGCATGCGGCTAGACCAAATGGAAGGATGCTACACAGTATTGTATGCCTCTGGACATTAAAGCCAAGCTTAACAGCAAAATTAAAAACGAAGCGTGCATGCCGCTAGAGAGGCATCCACATTAGCTACGAGTATACTAAGATAGTTTATAAAGTGCATTGTGTGTGGTAGACGGATGAACATTAAAAATGGAAGCTCGGCAACTCCAGCACAATGATTGTCCAGGAACTGTGAAATGCAAAAGTGTCTATGATGCGTATGCTTTACCATGCATTTTTTCCGTTTCTGTCCCAGCTTCAGACGAGGAATGCAGGCTGACTGTAAACGTACCCCGGTAGCCTGCTCGTCGGGATCTTTGGGAACTCGGGAAACCGATCGGCCACGCATTTCGAGATTTAACCTGGGGAGCATTGTACCACCTAGCTGATGGTTAAGTGCATACGATGTGCTAACACTTCTTGTAGCCGATTATGTGTCACTTGTCCTTCCCTTTTGGGGAACGCCAGACCGCAGATGGCAGGGCGTGAATGCTGTCAGGCTTGCGGTGGGGAACGCTGCAGCACTGTCTACGCACCCTTCCTGACCCCTCCATCCGCATTAACCTGAATCCTAGTGCTAGAAAGGGGAGTGATGATGCAGTCTCCATGCGACACTTCATTTAAGAGGCATCTCCAGATGGTGCGCACTGCGGCTATAGCTGGACGTCAAATATTTGTTCCAGGAGCGGGATGAAAACCCGTAGTGAGTACCTATAGCGCTGTTGACTGCACCAGAAGTAAGCCACATGGATGGCTGACGTGAGGGCCGTTGCTATCGTCACGGAGGAGTACAACGACAACCAATTAAAAAGCAACAGTGAAGTTCCTCAACACACTTCTCAGTTGTGCTCCTTAGCATTCTGTGTTCCTTAACATTCTGCTGTCTGCTTCATCTGCCCTAGAGGAAGGAACCGGAGAGGTATAAGGCCTGGTGGAACTTATACTTGAGTGGAGAAACGTGCTGATTCTGAAAGAGGAAACCCCGTTAGCATTGCAGGTCCAGGAGATTCCAGGTCATTCGTAGAAGAGCTGAGCATCTCCCTCAGCGCGAGGCGTACACTCGCCCCACAGTCACTCACATCTTTAAAGGTGGCCTGATAAGCTGGACTGCTAATCAGTCATGCCGTATTCCCTTGTCAGCTAATGTACTGCGCAGGCACTACAATGGATCCCTTGTGTGGCATCTAGAGGCCTAGTACCATGAAAAGGAATAAACATAGAATCTCAGGAATTAGGACACTATTAGGTAGAAAGGATGCGTAATAGGATCAGAGTGCTCACCAGCCGGCACCGGCTTGGGGCTGGGTGTGAGGCTGATGCTCTGACTCTGCAACTGACCCACAGCGAGAGTCTGAAGCAGTTCTATTACTCTGAACTTTCCTTTGGGAACAGAAAATGTGAACTCCAATGTGTTTTGGTTATTTATGGTGTTTAATAGTGGATTCAGAGGGAATCATGTGTGCACCTAGTCAGAATAGCTTAGGATTCATACGTAGTAACAGCGAATGCCAGCTGTTCACTACAAATAATGAGTAATGCTATACGCTCACTTTCAGACAAACACATGCAGCCACAGAAGTCAAAGGTTCAATGTTAAAACAGACCGATATCACCTATAGCGTAACTACGCAGGTGATGTTGTGCCAATTGTACTGGCGGCATTGCGACTTCAGCCAATACAGGAGCTCACTAATGTACTGGGCTATGGCCTTGAACCGTCCTTAAGTGTGTTTTCAGCCAGTATTCTCATACGGAACTGGCTTCTTGTGGTACTCAGACTCTAAATTATATTCAGTCGTGCAGTTAAAGCCACTTCCTTCTCTCAGGTGACGCGCCGCTGACGATGCACATAATAGATAGCGTACCCAGTTTAGTTGAATATAACAGAGTTCTATTGCAGCACTGCGCTGTGCAGTCGAATAGTGAATGCACATAAAAACAATTGCTCTTTGCTTAACGCACTCCCAGAAGCTGATCGAATAACCACCATAGGAGGCCGCAACTGCCTCATGGGCAGTTAGAGGTAGGTGAACGTATCCACTGCCGGCTTTTTATGAACCAGTGAGAGCCGAGAAAGCGTTTTTCAACTAATCACAGCGTTCACGCATGCATCGGAAGGGGGCTTCATGTGCGTACGCGTATTGGATTGCTGTGACGGCTCTAGTTAATACAGGAAGCGCCGCAACTCGTGGTGAACTTCCAGGGCTACTGCAAAGATGGCGAGGTGAGCCACGTCATTTTCGCAGTAGGCCCAGGAACTACGCATCCTTCATCAAGACGCCTACGTGCCAGGCGGGGATGCCACTTTTCTTTTGGAGGCGTTCCGCCACGTTTCTTGGCTCAGATGCAGCTGACGCCGGCCATTCGCCCTGTCAGACGCAGGAGACTGATTCGTAGTGTTGGGGACGTCCTGAGGTAAAATACCCGATCAGCTGCCTTCAGTGGTTTGAGTTGAACGGTCGGATCACTAAGACCCCCATTTCCTTTGCAGTTGAAGAAGGCTCAACTAAGACGGACAATTCACCACGATTCTTCATACTCAGATTGGGTTAAGGGATTCACAGCGTGTCCCCTGATCTAGCTCACGATATTTAAAAGAGAGCGAGGGCCCACCATATCAGGTGCCCCTGGAACGACTGGCTGGATACCCAACGAAACAGGGAGGAGGCAATTCAGATTGTATACGTGAAAAGTGGCGTACGAAGATACAAGGCAACAATGGGTCTGCATGTGCAGAACATCTGACGTATGCGTTGACTAGCTGCCATGGCCCAAAGCCCCACGACGGTCCAGCCCCAAGCCCCAAGCCCCAAGCCCAAAGCCCCAAAGCCCCAAAGTCCGAACACACGATCATTCCACGACAACGTGTAGGCGCCTTTTCCTCCGTCACCTCCTTCCCAAAATTCCTAATTGTATAGCCTACGCATAGGTTTACCCCCAAAATGTGGGCAAAGAATTGCAGTATTTGAGCTGTACGCTCGGGTTGCCGGTAGCCCTTCGCCTTGCTTCCTGAACTGACTCTACTACTAAAGACAGGCAGTCGCCGAAAATAGAAAACGAATTTAATTGATTTAACAGCCCTGCCAGAGCCAACAAGTTGCTTCCGGCCCCAAAGGCTGGGCTTATTTGTAGTCGCTCGCCTTGGGGACGTGACGGTCCTCCTGGAGGCCGCTTCACGTTAGGGGAAGAACATGAATTGCCGAAACCTCCGTACGGACTGTACGCACGGCAACCCTGCTGTGGGGGCCCGTGCTCGGAATATGGAGCATCGCTTGCACTTAGAACGCCTTAAAGCAGTAGTGGCAAGCGTAGACAATTCGAAGCCATTTATGGGTAATATAGAACAGCAGCAGAAACGGCCCAGAAAGTCATATCAACAACGCTCAAAAGAAAAGATGCAGGCGCACGAAAACTTCAAGATGCTGACCACAATTGCTGCTACGATGAACCGTCCTTGCCGTCTGCCTCCGCAGCCAGTTGCAGGGCGCAGCCTTAATATTGGCTTTAGGCGGAGGGAACACTGGAAAATAGTTAAAGAAAATCAAGTAAGGTACAAGTTTTCCTTCAAACTCTCCCCGATTATTATTTAGCCACAGATTAGAAATAGTTTAATTGATCTTTATTTAACAATACACAGGCACTGCGGTGATAACAAGACTTGTTCCGCTCTGTAGATCGCGGCATGAAAATTTCTGTTGAAATCAACACAAAATAAACAATGCCATTTGCAGCTTATGGGAGTTAGGTTGGGCGCCATGGGGTATCTACACGTACTGTTCACAAAGTGTAATGCATGACAGTATTCAAGCCGTCGAGTTTGCCTTCGGTTTACATCAGAAACTGCTGGAGAGGCTAGAGCGATCTAAACCATTGGTGGCTACGGCCTCCCAATATCGGCAAGACTTTGTAGAGCACGAGCGCCGCCTGATGCTATGCAGCTACAGCTGTCGTAGGAAGAGAGTAGAAAATCCAAGGTCTCCGCAAACAGCTTCGCGGCCGGAAGGACAGCATCGCAGTGGCAACGATGCTCGTAGGCGTCAAGGAACTGAGCATGAGCTCAGGCATAGGGTATGCTGTGGCACCTCTGTGCGCTATGTACTGATACCCATAGGCCTAGTGACGATTATTCAAACAACTAGGGCTCTTCGTTTAGTGCGCTTTCGCATATCTGCCCATTCTGTTGCAGTTGGCAGTCAAATGCTACAGTCGCATCAACGCCCCGCATACTTCTACCCCGGATGCCGAACATCGTGCTGCTCGCTCTGCAGCATCACCAGAGCCAGCTACGAAACAGTTCAACAAACGATGGAGAGAATTTAAGTGTTACCCTGCTTCGAGACAACTGTGGGCTCCACCCAGAGTTTTCGTTCCGAGCGACCTGCCGAAGCCGCTCAGTCCTGCTGTATGAACTCAATGCCTCTGTACATTTCAGTACTCGGCGATATTGTTGATAGCTCAAACGTTTCAATACTTATGAAGCTGCAATTCTTCTGCCGTATGCTTCTGGTTCCCTAATGAACGAGTTAGCCTAAGCATGCAGCAACTGGGGAGAAAGAATAAGGCATTGGCAAAGAATTATTTCTCGTGGCAAGGCCTGGCCACGCCATTTTAAAGACCCTGCTGCCTAGCAGTACAAAAAGCAGTGAAAACAGATTGCTTCTTATATAGTGCTCAACCCGTACATTGTCCTCCCTTGCTCCTCGTTAACGACGGACAACAAGTTGCCTTCAACCGCACGTCTATGGATCCGATCTGTCTCCTTCCAGACCGAACGATTTTTGAACTTTTATGTGTAGCTCATTTATTTCACTGCCTTAACCATAGATTATGTTTGCATCAGTAATATTCCTAAAAGGCATATGCGTTGAAGCAAAGCATCTGATCCACGCACCTTGTCGGACAATTTTACTCTAGCATAAAATAGGTTCCACCAGTTCATGTGACTACGCCAAAGTAGCTCTAGTTATAGGAAGGGTTGTGGTGGCGTTAGTGCTCGGAATGCTTCCGCGAACCTATTATGAATCTGCTGAGTACCAGAATTCAGGCGCCTGTAGCGCCCGCAGCTGTCTTGCCGGGCGATTCGCCTTGTGTTGAAGCACTCCTGAACAGACTATCACATTCATTTTATGCTTTACTGCCTGTCGGTTTGGTCTGACGAATTGCTAATATAAGCGTTCATGCTTATCTAGGAAGTAATATATTGCTGCCTGTACGAAGTTAAGCAGCAACGGATTGCTTCCTACATAATCATTAATGGTTAAGTTGTTGCCTAGCTTATAGTGCGTGCAGCTTTGAGCTGGTGGCACCCATTTTACGCTTGAGGAGAATTGTCCGGAAAAGTGCATGTGCCCCAGCATAAACCCGTAACGCTCCAGCAGAAACGCTTCATAGGTATTCAACTCTTGAAGGAACGAGGGACGCATGCAAACTCCTTATCCTAATGTACCTGCAGGCGCTACAAACTAGCTTGCAACTTAACAATTAACGATTGTATAGGGAGCAATATGTTGGTGAGTATACGAAGTTGAAAGAATTTATATGCGCTCCTCGTTCGCTCAAGAGTTGAATTACTGTGAAGCATTTCTGCGAAACGCTACGGGCGTGTTTAATATACTTTTGTGCTATACTCTGTTGATGTCCTCATAGTCCTCGCTTAGGTCCCAAACTTGACATATACCACTTCATAGTATCATAGAATTTCTACCTACAGCCGTTCCTGCAATGGGTATAATTAATATAAGTGCGTTCAAATTCAGTACTTTATGTATAAATCACTGCTCCATTCTGCACATTTCAAAACATTTCAAATTTGGCCACCTACAGGAGCTCGCCCTTGGACGAAGGAATGAACAAAGGAGCGCGGCGCAGCTGCTACACTTGCAGTTGGGTCCTTAATTGTAATGCGTATTCACTACACTTGTTGCATGTGTGGATAGGAGCCTGTGCATGTTTAATTTTTGCTGTACTTCCTTTAGCAAGGGGGCCCCGTTGAGATGCATTCCCAAGCCACTTTGAATGAAAACTCCAGCCGCGCGGAATGTTCCGTTACTATACGCATTCTTGCCTCTAAAATGCAAATTCGCACACAACTGCTCATATATATACCAGCTTCTGTCAGATGCTAATAGAAAATGGAAGGTACGGTTGGTTATAGATTTTGACTCTTATTGTGAAGAACAATTTCTAGTCATTTAGTGCAACTGAAATAAAAGAAGTTAAAAGTAGTTAGTAACATATGCTATGCGGATCTACACAAGCAAGTGCAAACAACTGGAATAACTGCAAGCGCAGTTCTCGCCTCTTCAGCATGCTGCTTAGCTGCCACAGCCACTTCTCAGCGTCTGCATTTGGCATCTCCGTATTTGGTCAGACACTTTAGCATGCTCCATCATGTTTGTGTACCTGGAGCTTAATGGAACGGGGGTCCCGATAAAGCTTTGGTTCTCACGTAGGAAGCCGTAGAGACGAGCAGTCTGGGCTCGAAGCATGTAAACAAGAAACTAATGGAAAATGCCTTTTACACCCGATGGCATCGCAGAAATCTCCCACGATGTTTTCAAGACACTCCACCGACTAGGTTGCCACGTATGATCTCGTAAGGGTTATTTGCTCCCTCCACTACTTCCTCGACGTCGCTGTCGATCCCTGTCGGAAGTGAAGCTTAGCATAAGGGATACGCCGCAGCCTAGGCACGCACCCTAGAGTTGTGTTTATTCCATATTGTTGTTGGGGTTCCGCGTAGACGAAACAAACTTCGGTTTGGTTGTGCCTGCATGCGATGATGCGAGCTCGCGTTGAACTGCAGTTCGCTGCAACTGATGGTAGGCAACCAGTAGGGGGAGTCTTCGATATGCATATAGCCAAGAAGTTGAGTTTAGCATTTTACCGCAATCCAGCAGGCTCATCCACCGTCGCAAGCGGCCATACGGGCATGATAGAATTTGTGAGGGAGGGCGTAAACGCCTGCCATGTGCCAGTCGTGGGGTTGTTTTGGTCGACGGAACTCCACGTCAACGAGATCGACCGATCAGAATATTAATCCTGTGAATGGCCAAGTAGTGAGTAGACCCAGCTCATCGGAAACGTTTGCTGCACTGTACTTTTGGTGGGGGACTTGAAGCCGAGGCACGTGTGGCACTTTTCATCCGTTTTATGCGCCAACACTAGGTTGCCTCCTGACCCGCCAGGTGACGGGTGAGCTTTGTTGTATCTTAGCAGCTTGTGTACTGGCCTCTTAATATCCACTTCAAGATATAGGACACAGCTATAACTCACAACATAGCTTCGGCCGGGTCCGCTAGGGAGCTTAATGCGATGCAAATAGCTCCCAGAGGGAAGCCGATCCGCAGGAATCTCTTTGCTATTCAGTACAACGGAGAAGTCTGCTTTCTACTGCGCTCGCGTTTGCTGGCATTAACTGCATCGAATAAGCGTATTTGTGGCACTGATTCCACTCATCTTCCCGAAGAGGATGCGAATGCTGTTGGCAGTGCTGGGTGGTGCACTCTGTCATTGCTTCCTGTCCCCCGAACTTTAATTGTGTACTCTGGAGACTGCATGCACTCCCTTTACTGTCTCAGCTGCTGCGTACCTAGGGTTATCTGGTCGTGAACTGGCTTAAAGAAACATTCCCCGTAAATGTTTTAGTCTTCCCCCTGACTTGAGCCCGCACGTTATGCCAATATGGTCACCTATCTTCGTTTCTTGTCCGTCGTCGGCCAAGTGCAGCCACAGGAACTGAGCTAACGAATCGACAGATAGGGTCTATCTCCTCGCCCTGTATCGAGTAACGCCAGCAACCCTTGGCCATAAATACGGACTTGAATAAGAACGTGGCTTGGTCGGAGAGGATCTGCCCGTGTGAAAGCCAGCTCTTTTGGCCTCAGGACTGTGTCGCAGGCTTAGACGCGGTACTGGGTCCAAGGCACTGTCCTAATCACCGATTTGGTTGCTGGCTATTGAGCACTTTTTGTGTGCCTGCAGTTTCGTATTGTGTGTCCTTCCCTATTGCAAAAGAACCAGATGCGCCGCTTGGTCCACGCTCCCCGCTTTCTGAGAGTTAGGCTCGCCGGCTACATTCTGCATACGATTTTGCCCTTTACTTTCTCGCTGGGCGTCCATTTATTCACAGAATCAATAGTAATTGGTTTGCGGGGCATTCGCAAGCCATCTTTCCCTCAACTCAGTCAGGGAGCTTTCCACTACTTCAGTTAGGGGGGTGCTAGTGGTATTCTTCTTTCTTTGATGCGTACGCGCTCCATTGCCATGGAGTGTTCCGGCAGTTGAGACATTAGTTCCTTCCACGGAGCCGAGTCAGTTACAGACTGCCCCGCAGCTAGAATTCACAATGCATGCACACCAGCAACAAGTAGACAAATCATTGTTGGGGGTTGCTTGCAAACACAACGCGTGCAGGGTCACATGGGGACGTCCACCAATGAGCTATAGACGTAGAAACTTGCATTCTACGGACGTGCTTCAGCTCACCATGAGCTGATACTTCTCGATGTAGCCTTCTATCGATTGCTTCTCATACTCATGGTTCCTCAGTTCTGTCGTAGTCTGTTCCCCTAGAGATCTGCGAAAGCCGCTGATTTCGGAAAGCTCCCATACTCCAGATACCCTCTGAGGCTTCCCTCTGTCTGACGTCAGTAATCCACTGCCCCCGCACCGCGACGCAGCTGAGCTCAAACTAGTCGTTGCGGCAAGCGCGTCCAGTTCTTTTTAGCCTCAACGTATTGAGCGTTCCGTTAGTTTAAAACGGTGAGATGCGTTCAGCACTTCTACCCGGTGTAATTAATATTAAGTGCCACCATTGTGTTGCGTCAGTTATATGGTGAAGCCTGATACTGACACTCCCGGTTGTGACTACGGTTCCTTCTGTACAGGCTTTGCATGTCTCAGTTTGCCATCGCAGTGATATACACAAGTGCGTTCTCCCGAAAAGCCTCGGGTCTGCCGCTCTGGAAATGTATGGAGAAACTGCGCCTTCAGGGACCCCCAGCAGCTAGAGCGGCGTGCGTCATCGAGCCACCAGAGCGCTAGGATCTAAAGGAAACGAGACAAACTCGCGTTTTTACAACAGTTGATATGAGCTTCATATCCTCCGCAGAATGTATGTCTTTCGTGGACATTCAGAGAGAAGCGGTTTAGGGGTCTGTATGCTTCAGAAGCCTAAGCCCGTAGCTAAACGCTTTGTTGTGAACTGATTATTTTCGTCGCCTAAGAAAGGGCAAAACTTCGAAAGAGGCTCGGAGGAACTGGGCATCTGCTGAATGTCGCGTGGATTGGAAAACCTTTGTTATAGTCTCCGGTTCCGTAGCCAAAGTGCCTCCCTATCGAGACATCCCCCTGATGCACTATGACAACCCCTTCTGTATTCCTAAAAAAGTTATAGATCTTCTCCTGATCTGTTGATTCGCTGTCTGGCTGAGCCCCGAGTCAACGAACATACGACTGCTGCGACTGCGCATTTTAATTTTGCGTCTATGCTGCTGCCCACCGGAAGCCCTACGGCTCCGTTTTGCTTTTCCCAGAGTTGGCTCGATCTGCTGCGCCACGCCGTCTTCCGGAGAGCTGCGATCGCAGAAGGAGTTACGCTTCCAGCCGTGAAGCATACCACGGTGGCGACGGGACGTCCTGCGCTTCATCTTGCAGTTCTAACTATAAGCCCTGAAGATTCGGTGCCACTCAGGCCGACCTAAACATATTCCAATATTGTGGGTCAGCTATCTTCGGGACCTTCATAACAATTGCACACATAGTGTTCGTTACTGGTATGAGCTCAGGTTTCCTCAGATCAACCATTAGCTAGAGCCGCCGTGAACATGTCAGCCTTCGTCGGGGCCTCAATTTTCTCGACTGCCTCAATAAAAGCATTTTCCCACTCCGCTGCGGTACTCGGGGCAGGGGAGCGCGAAATGGCTGTCTCGAAGAGGCAAACGGACAGTCGCCGACGGAGCGGCGTCCGCGACCTCCTTGACGTCTACTGCACTGGCCAACAATGCATTCAACAGGTATGAGGCTGCAAGCACGTTAGGTGGCTGCTGTGCAAGGGAGTTGTTCTCATTGGCAGCTTCTGGCTTTCAAGGTGGTGACCCTTCAATGCCCATGTCCATCAAGCGAGGCCACACACTTAATCTGTTTTTCGAAGTTTTACCACCGTACGGGCGAGAAAAAAATTACTCCTCGCACCTCCGTCCTAAGGATATGCTGGGAGCTTCAAATGTTCTCACTAATTCCCCGGGGGTCGTAGGAGGGTAAGATGCTCCACCGGAGGTCGGCGCACCCTGTGGGGCGGCGCGTGCACCCGGGTGCATAAGGGGGAAGGATATTGTAACCTGCTTTTCTCCTTATTTTGCTCAGTTACGACTGCCAGCTCATACATATATCAATGGGGAATCTAGCATTTAGCCCTTGTCTAGCGCAGTCTGTAGATGGCGGCCCGTGTGCAGTGTCGGCTGCGCTTCGGCTGCCAACTGTGCATACCCACGAACGTTCACGAGACTCTAGACCACTAGACTCTGGGCCACTAGAGCACGAGAGGAGTTTATGTCATGGGCCACTAGAGCACGTCTTTTGCGAGCCCCTGGGCCACCGACTGGTTGTCTGTGAAGCATGTTCTGACTTGCACAACGTCTGGCCTCCTGTGTGCGCATCTAAGTGCATGTAACTCTCGGCATACCCCTACTGTGTGTTTACAGCAATTAATCTCTTTTTATCAATGAAGGCTGCATATCCTTCTGAACTGTATGAGGCAGATAGGAGTTTGGATTGGGATGCATGCATGAGCTGGGCACCTGCGTTCGTCCTGCAGTGGCCATTTGTACAACCCTGCCCGTGAATGATGGGCAGACGTGTTTGCGAACGTCCCACAGGGTGTGGAAAGCAGGCGAAATATGCATGGAAACTGCCCATCAATGTCTCAGCATCGTGGTCAGTGGGCCTCAACTAAAGATCGTTTCGTGCCGGGCTGTAGTTCGGTGTCTCCCTCCTGCGAGTAGCAGCATAGGCAGCAAACCGTGAAGCGCAATGGTGCAATCAAGCAAAATGTATACAGACACACGCTTGCTGTTGTACTGCTCGTTGCCTCTCAAGTCTACCTCGAGCTTTGCCTTCTTGCTTGCAGCGAAGTCCGTCAACGTCGGAACCTGTGCGATGGACATAACAATAGTAGGACAATAGTAGGGGCCACCCGTTTCTGCAGCTCGCGCACTTGCATGCACTTGAAAGGCGAATCTTCAGCAGCAACGACATGAACAGCAACGCCAGCAACAACGGCAGCAAAAACAGCAACTGAGGCAGGCAACATACTGCGGCTTTCAGCTGCTGGTGCAGCAGCACAGCGAAGCTGTGTTGGTCCAGGGGATCTACCCGAAGCGCAGTATAACGCATGCGTTGCTCTCCGTTATACGTATCAAACTCCGCCTTCACCGTAACTCTGAAGAAGCTCTAGAGGCCGAAAACAAACATATCGCACTCATAGACACCAAAAATTGACACTGCAGTCAAATAATAGACACCGCCAGCTATCTTTAGGCTCTGCGGCTAGCAAACTGCTACACGAGTCGTTTTCCTAAAGCCTAATAATACTGCTTGCCAACGCTCTGCCTTTCTACCGACTTTGAGGATGGAATGCCAGTCAAAGAACTCCTCTTTCTTCTCCGTGTTCCAACACCGCACTTCAGATGCAGGACACCCTAGCAGGGATTGCCCTGCGAGGCAGCAGCAGCAGCAACAGCACCCTGGGGCAGCAAAACTGCACACAAGAAATCTGGGCTGCCCTACAGCCAAATCCAACTGTGCCGACACACACTGTACCCGGTGCAGCAGCAGAAATATAGGGCAAGGGGCTCCGCATCAGCTACCCATATCTGCGAAGCATCTGCAGCTCAAAGAGCCAGTGCTGTCGATGAAGGAAGCAAGCAACATATACCGCCAGTCAGGTGTCACCTGCAGCAAGTACAAGCAAGCAGCGGGTGTAGCCCGTTCGCTGCACATATCAGCTTTCCTCATCTGATGCGGTGCGGAAATCGCCTGTTCAGCTGCGCTGCTTTTGTGTAAGGACGGAAAGTCAACGTATGGGGGATTGCGTCGGCTTACGTGGTTTGTGTTGCAGGGGTAACACGAATATTCATTCAGTGTATCTGCGTGCAGCTTCTTCCTACATGAGGGACAGGCAGCATATGTGTAGATATCCTGCTGCTGCTGCCCCTGTTGCTGCTGCTGCTGCCGCGGCTTCCAGTACACACGACGAACTTGAGCGACAAAGGCGTAGATTCCAGGCTGCAGCGGACACAGCGTAGAGCGCGCAACTGCAGAGAGACACTCCTACCTACATCCTAGACCACGAACCCAAAGCCCTAAGCCCTGCAGTTCAGCAGCGCCAAGAGAAAAGCCTGCAGTGTATGCGCCGCCTGAAGGCACTTACTTCATTTTTGTCTTTGATTTCTTTTATGCCCATTTCCTGCACGGGCTTCCTCTCGCTGGGCGCTCCCTCACCCAACGGCCCCCCACGGGACATACTGAGGAAAGAAAGACTGCTGCCCGTCTGCGGATACAGAGGACAAAGTACAGAAGCCCCATATCCGCATCCCTGATTTATCAAGACCCGCTGAAGGCGCCCAGTAGTTGTGTTGCTGCACCTTCTGCGGATGCAACCGTTATTACGACTGCTCCTATTATTCATACCTAGTGCTACTACTGCTAATGAACTGAAGCGCCTGTGAGGACCGCTGTTGCTGCATTCTTTTTAAGAGGGAACGGTAGTCCCCGCTGGGCAGCGGAAAGCAGGGTTCCGTGTTAGCCTTACGGTGATGTACCACTGCAACATTTCTGCTGCACTGGTTTCTTCCTCCGCAGAAAGAAGACCTGCGCCGGCCTTAAGTATCTGGGACGATTTTGTTGTGCTGGCGCTCCTGGCCCCTCGCCAGTCTCGGATGTTGAGCGCCGTGAGTCCATAGACCTGCGGAAGGGCTGTCGTCTCCGTTATACAGTCAACCTGCACATCCATCACAGTGTCGCAAAACTGCAGTGCATTGCATTGCACTGGCCTATGCAGAAACATCCACAGCCTTCTGAAAAGTTCGGCTTGTTCGCAATAGGAGAACAGGGCTTCCAACAGACGACGAACTCAAAGCCTCGGTAGACGCAAGAAATCCATTCGTTGCCGGGCCAGGGCACCGCTGGCATTAGATTCATTTAAACCAGACAAATGCTACCCTATCCGTAAAAGCGTATAGCCGTCAAGACGTACGTACGCTGGTAGGTAAGAACGCAAAAGCAAACATGTTCTACGGTACACACTGCGCTGCACGGACAGTCCGACGCAGAGGCGTGTATCTGTACCAACAATGATGGACAAGGGTAGTGTTTTACAGACACTCCAACAGAAAGAACTGACTCAGTGTGCGACATCTCACTTGTTCGCCCCACAGGCTTATCTCCATTTCCATCTGGGATTTGTCCCGGACCTTCAACACACGGCGTTTGAGTTCCTCTCCGCTGCTCCTCGCGGTGACAGAAGAAATCGGCTGCATTGAGCCCACACACACCACCCAGCGCTCCGCCTCATAAACAGCATTTTAAAGTCTTCTGTTCACGCACTCTTCAGCGAAGCGGTTGCAGCCACAGACGGTGCACAAGCCAGCGAAGATCATCGCTTGGTGCTAAATTGCAACTGTCTTATTCAAGGTTGTAGGCATCTTCCGATCCTCACCTGAACGTCAACGACGACGGCTAAAACGTCAGTAGGAAACGGACACTCTCGCGTGGAGTTGAAAATGGTCCGGAGAGGCATTGAGCACAAGCTGCGCAACCCAACCCCCCCGTACGTGCGCCGAACAGCTCAGCATCAATCGCCTACGCTGATGCGAAAGCAGACGTTTGGGAGCTCAGGTCAATGCGTATTAAGGGAAAGAGGGCATCCTGGAAGACGGACGTTCTTCATAAACCTTCCAGCATTAACACAAAATCTGAGGTCGACTACTTGCCTTCTTTTGGCGTGAATGGACCCGTCGTCCTCTGCCGGCTTGATGTCCGCCTCCGTTGAAAAGGAAAGTTCATAGTTGTTGCTTAGAGTTGAGAAGCGCTTGTTAGCCACGTTGACTCTGCCGCGGGAGAAGCAGTATACCTGCAGGCCAGAATAGCGTGCACAACCGCAATGCGTGCTGGTGCGGTTGGGCTGTCTACAATGTCAGCTATGCAGCAGAAGGAGAAGGGACATGTCGATCCTGCTGTGCATTTCATGTGTTGCAAGCAATAGATGATGTGCGTCACGGCAGACTTTGCCTTTCTCGAGAGCCCCATGCCACTTCTCGGCAGCGTCCCCCCAAAACTTGGCGCGGATGAGATCGCCCTGCGGCAAAAGGAAGGAGAGCACAAGTCTATTTCTTTTAGACACGCCATTTTGCAAAAAGGTACGCGCAATTTGCAAGGAGGCGCATGCGAAGGCCGGCTAAGAAGCACCAGTGTTCGGGTGCGATGGTGGGGAGATATGCATTGTTCTGTCACCCTGCAGCTGTCGAAGCACATCACGCAGCCACGAAAAATGCCAACGACATGAAGAAGCTAAATGCGTTGCAAAAATAAAGAGGGGCTTACCGCAGAGTCGGTGACGTCAACATGAAAGAATTTGCTGTTGTTCTTGGTCGTTTGCAACGGGCTCTTGTCCACCACTCGCGCCTTAATTTGCCAGCGGTGTACGTAAGGGTTAAGAGAGCTTATGCTCAAGAACCTCCTGAGCACACAGCAGCGGCCTCCGCCAAGCAGATAGTCCCCCAGCTTGACCGCAGACACACAGGGAGGCCACCGCTGCACGAAGGTTACTTCATTGCCTTCTCACTCGCTAGGGGGGCCACCCGAGTCCAGCATTTTCGTAGAAAGTTGAAGATGAAGTTATTCGATGAAATTTAATATTCTTCTTTGTTTGCCTTGGACGCGAGACTTGAGAAACAGAAGCTTCTGCACACTGCGCGCCAGACAACCATCCGGCAGGGAAAGTGAGGAGTTGATGTACGGCTCACTCACTGTGATGCATTTAAAGACAAGCCTTGGCAGCAATGAGGGAGAAGTTGCAGAACACAGACGAAGGAAATCACTGTATAGCAAACGAAAGATTCTTTCACTGGTAGAACTGTGCAACGAAAGTACTGCGGCACACGCCGCAGGAGACTCCAATCTGCAGACCCAGGCTAAAGCAAAAATCCCTAAAGTGATAATTAACCCATTAAAGAAACAAAACAACATCTGCTGCAGATCGTTCTGAATGCCACCAGCCAGCACCACCCCCAACCAGCCAATTCGTAACACCCAACTGGGTTGCGAGCAACAGTGGGGGGAGCGTAGCGATAAGACTTTTGGGGTTGCCAACTGAAATGTTAAACCGGTTGATTAGGATCGAGACAGAAAATACCCTAGAGTCATATATGTCACTACATTGTTTAAAAAAATGTCCCTTTTTAGATCTGGGCGCGCCGGCAGCGGGGTTGAGGGGGTGGTTGTAGTGCCCCTGGGGTTTGGTAGGGGACTACCCGGTCTCCTGGAGGATGTGGATACAGTATTTCGAGACATTCATATCTTTCTAGAAGTAAAGACAGCACATACCAGCGTCATGAGCCAAGTAGGGGCTCAAATCGTATCATGATACTCATTCCACGGGAAACACCACGTGAGCAACCACGGTTCGACAGGGGAACTCAAGGTTTGGCTGAGGATTTGTAAAGTAGAACTTCTAACTTCAGATGAAGGTAGTTGAGCTACAAATTATCCGAAAGAGAGTTAACCTGCAATAGAGCAAGGTATCAGTCGCCCTCATGCCGGCCATCTTTCTGCCGCGGTGGTAAGTCCAATCGAAGCCTGTATACGACGAACTGCAACGAGATCCTGACGCAATACGAATGGTCACGCAAAACAAACAATCAACGTAAGTCGATTTCCAAAATTTATATGTGTCCGAAAAACAGAGTAGGTGGGCCGAAGTTTCTGTGAGTGACCGTTGGATGGCTCGCTGCTGCCCTGAGCAGCACTTGCCCTGGGTCGCGAGCGCGTCTGGTTACTCTTTATACTCCCGGGGGCATCCTGATATTGCGGTTTATCCGCGGTAAGGGAATTCCGGCGGACCTAGCCGTCAGGCAACTAGATATATCTTATCTTAGTGTTGCTTGCTAATACTGGCACTTTCTTCATATTGAAACTCGCACCACACTCGCATTATAGCGAGGCACAATACAGCAGGCTTGGTGTGATACCCCTGGAGTTTAGTAGGGGACCTCCAGCTCTTCTGACTAATTTCGCTCATTTCGCTAACCGCAATATGTATATTTCCCACAAGGATTTTGTAACTCAGACGCGTTCAAACGAAGTAATTTAGCTGCAAAAGCAAGATGAAGCTACTCAAACTATCTCTGTCTGCTGGTACATAGCTACCGGTTTCCGCTGATACCTTCTATACACACGATGTTCAAAGGGCGAAGGAGATGCAACCTCTCCGTACACTCGATGGCGCAGTTCCTGAGGCTACGCTTTGCAGATGGTAGCAGCGGGACAAAAAAATCGGCGAAAATATGGGCTTTGAGTGCACTTCTAGTTTCAAGGCAGAGCGCAGAAAAATTGTAGGGGGATTCTACATATGGCCAGTACACCACGAGATAATCTTAGGCCTGTCGTGGGTGACCCAGTGGATGGCGCAGATGCGTTCCCACGATGACACAATAGAGGTCCGTCCGCCAGGAAGCGATGCATCTTCCTGATTGCCGTTGGGAACGGTGAAGTGCAACTCTCAGCAGAAGCAGTGGATGCCGCGGGAAGATAAAGGGGAGCGGGGGGTGGGGTGGGGGAGTTGCACTGCACGGCGAGCAACACCCGCAACGGGACCAGCAGCACGAGCAGCAGGAGACACGTTTCAGACCTACCGCACTCTACATGGATACTGGCACACGAGGTCGCGCTTTCCGCCTATGGAAGGGCAGCTGTAGCATGGTCTGTCGACAGTTAGCACAGGAGCCTTCAGGTTGCGTGCAAGCGCATGGAAACGTTCTGTAAGTGTATTCAGGGGTATAGTATGGAGCGAAGGAAGCTTCTTTGAAGCTTCCTTGTGAGCGCGCGTGTGGCTGGCTTGCTTCACCAGCCGCAGCAAGGTGCGCTGCAATCCCATTTCACGCTGCCTCCTCCCCACAGCAGCTAGCATTTGGCTAAAATTTAGTTAATTGAAGCCAGAGTTAATGCGAGTTATTACAATTGCTTATAATTAAGAACCCGAACCCGGATGAATTAATTGTGCCCAGAATTAAATATAGATAAGTCTGTGTAGAGGTATGAACTGGTTGATATTGCAAAATCATCTGAAGAGGTGATGTTAGCGGCGAAATGCATATCGAATTCGTAGCTAGCTGGTTCTGCTCAACGCCCAGGAGGCCTGGGGACAGGGGAAGGAGGTCAGCTGCTTTTGGGAAACTCTTGCTTTAAGTCTTTGCCTACATTGCAACTGGATTAAGGCCACAGTGCAACCGTTATACTGGATGTATGGTGCCCGGGGGCTCGACAGGGCATAGGAATATGAAATACTCCCTCCTGAAAGGGTGAGCTAAAGTTTTCTTCAAACAATACGGCAAAATGTTCTTAAATGAATACTATTTGAATGTAGGTGTAGGCATCTAGACCACGCACACACAAGCCAACGCCCAGGTTTGACGTATGCGTCTGATGGGTCGGAAGACCAAAGATAAAAAGCAGAGATGCGGAAAGTAACGGAATGGTGAAAGATGCACGAAAACAAATTCACGCACATAGGTGAAGTCTACGAAAATACGAGAATATTAATCTTGGACTGGATTGAGCCGAGATCGGTAACGTCCCTTCGTGACCCCAGGGGTCGGCTACGGGGCACCGCCTTAGGCTGCCTCAGTCAGTCGGCTGCGCCTTCGCCCAGGCAGGCATCTATGTTACATACGACTGTCAGTAACTGGGTGAGTGATCCTAACGACGAGCTTATACGTGACTCAAGCGTGCTCCTAATTGAGAAGTGCGAATTATAATCTAAGAAGAGAGACGAATATACTAGCTGATATAGTAAAGCTTCCCTATTGTATTGCGCACTCACTACCGAATCCCTGGGGCGCTCCACGGGGGGTTACAACCGTTTCAATCGGTCCTCAGTACTGCTTGTTAAGCCTTGTTAGCACAAAGCACACGAAAACTCATACGAGCAACAACATTACAATTATTTTTGTCTTATTCTCCCCCTGTAATGTGCCACTACTCTTTTTGACTAGCACGCACGGTGTAACGGCCAGCGCTACATGCAGCCCCTGCAGCAGTTTTCGGCGAATTTATCCTGTGGGGGCAGTTCAGGCACCCGTTAACGAAGATCCCTATATAAAAACAAGCCTTGCGCATCGGCATACGTGGAAGGCTGCATGTCTGCTGTCCAAACGTTAGGGTTGAGACGACGGGTGGAAACAACGGAGGGCTCATCGCCCCTCAGCGCCAAAGGAAGACAGATCCATCATTGAAAACTCCTCTACTCGAGCCGATTAGGATATTTGCCTCATCTCCTTACACGACGTGGTCTTGTAAGGCGAAGATCCTGGAGCCCGCAGCTAGTAGTGTGCGCGAATTCCCTCGAGACAATGAGCAGTTTCTACGTTGCATCCGGAGGCGACGCCGATGACAGTACTTGGGGTCCAGGAGCATGTACATCACTATCTCAGCTCCAAGGCATAAAACGCTTGACACTTGCTCAAATCCTGGCGAAAAAGAGGCGTCAAGAGAAAATCGTCATGTGCACAGTGCGGTATTGTGACCTACGCACTAGTTCTTTGCATTAAGTCTAGTCGAACTCTTGCCTATGTTCACGAATTGCGCGGTAATGCTTCAGTATTCATGCGTGAATAGATGAATAGGTTAGAACTATACAATTTGGTTTGCCTACTGCACCGTTCGCCGCAAAACTTAGCAGGAGGAAAAAATATGGAGCCCAACACGCTTAGGAAGCGCAGCACATCCTGACCAAATGCTCTGTGCAGGCATACGACTTATTTACTGCGCGCGTTGCAGACGATGCGCTGGTCGATATCCAACTCGTTGGCGATTCTCTCGCAAATGTTGTTTTAGGTGGGCTCCAGAACAGATGCTGCTTTTGACCTCGTTTGCAGGGACGAACACTTAGGATCTGCTGAGCGCAATTGTTTGTCTCAGCGAGTCAATTCCCATTGTATGCAGGGGAACCTCGAACAACAGCTGTTGATCTGGACACCATGATTTTGTTCGCCAAGCTCGTAGTAAAAGGTGGGTTGGTGTAATCGCACCAGCATTGTTTAGGTGAATGCAGCTATTTGGCTTGCATGAGGTGACTATGTGCATCAGTATCTAGGGGCCGGGGAAGAAGAGTAGCCGTTAGAACATCCTGTGATACACATGCATTCGTGTAGAACATTCGTGTAGAGGCTTTCGTGACTGGGGTCCATCCCTTGTTAGTTGCTGTGCAGGCTCTCGCCGATCCCTCGTGATGTTCGACCTTCCGTACGGCACCTATAATACGCCGGAAGAAGCTGTCGCGTCAACTGTGAAGGTAGTCCAGGCGACGGGTATTCAGCTGGTTAAGCTAGAGGGCAACCATCCGGAGATAGTTAGGGCAAGTTTTTCCATTGGGACACGATTGCAAAATATGTGCACGTGGGGGGGCTTCAATAGCCAAGCAGGGAAAGCTTCGCTGACTTGCGTTTTGCAGTTGTTGCTTAACCGGGGATATCTCTGCTCGTTGCTGTGGGGCATTCACATGTCTTGCAGGAGGTGCAGAAGCATGCAGCAGTATGTTGCCACATTGGCTTGCTCCCACAAACCGCCACATCGTTTGCGAGCACAGGTCAGTATAATACACTGACAGTGCTCGTGCAGGCTCGCCGTGCATAAACTATGCGTGACTTTGGAGATGCCAGTGGCACAGCAAACGCTTTGCATCTGCACAGGAAGCACAGCAGACGATGCAGAAAGACTTCTGCAAGAGGCGATTGACCTGCAGAATGCAGGTGGGTAGTAAACTTAGACGCTGATTCCGACGTAGTAGGCCTGCTCAAGGGTGGCAGCTCCCAGGAGGTTCGGGAGGATGTAATTGGAAGCTCTAGAGTTAATGCCAGCTTGTAGCCTGAACCTGGTAAGTAGTCTCTAAAAGTATACGCCTGTGTTCTTCAATACAGGTGCTTCCCTCATAGTCCTGGAGATGGTCTGTGCTGAGGCGGCGGAACTGATATCGAAGACCCTGCGCATCCCTACAATAGGAATTGGAGCAGGTCGGTCTTACTAAGTAAATTATGTCAACTGGAGCGTCTTTTCGGTCAACAGTAAGCTTCTGGTATGGGCGAGTATTGCAGGAGTGGTATTTCGCATAATGGTAGTCTGCCCCCTAGCCGTGAACTCTAATTCTACGACGATAATGAACGCTGCGTGAGCTTTTCCCAGGTATCGGGTGTGACGGCCAGGTTCTGGTCATTCACGACATGCTGGGGCTATGCGGCCCCGGAACTAAAGCTTTTAAATTTGCAAAAAGGTGAAATGCTTAGCGGCTGCATGCTGCACTGTCGCATTAAACACTCTAGCTTTAAATTACACTTAAAAGTCCTGCCCATTGGGTCAAGACCGTAGCTAGCGCGATTGACTGTTCCTGCGGGGCTGATGCTTCTCAGATACGCTAACCTGTATGACGCTGCGGTCTCGGCTGTGGGGACCTACAGAGCTGAAGTGGTGGCAGGTTCCTTCCCAAGAACCTGCAATTCAAGTTTCATGAAACCAGCGGAAACCGAGAAACTGCATGCCAGGTGCTCGGGCCGGTTGGCAGCAGAAGACGCGCCAAAGGTGTTACCTTCAGGAAATGGCGTCACGAGTTCTCATGCGTCTGACACAACGATGGGGGGCACTACGCCGGTGGGCACCTCGCCCCACTCCGGCGAGCCCGTTCAAACAGGCCCATACAAAGTATGTGTGTTTGGTGGTGGCCGCATGGGGCAGCTCCTTGCGTGGATCATGGCAGGTTCACCCTGCTTTTCCTCCAGTGATAGTCGAGACAGTGCCGTCCTGCAGCAGATGCAGATGAGCGGAACAGAGGTTACTATCTGTACATCGAGAGAAGACTTGATTGCTGCTTGTACCCAAGCGAAGGGACTGCTAAGCGTTGTGCAATCAGCCAGCAGCCCACACCCGGGTGACTCCGAAGGGGGCGCCAAACATTCGTTCATGCTAACGAACGAAGTCGTCAACATCGGCTGCCTGCCTACAGGCGCGGAAGAGCGCCGGCCAGTTAAAGTGATTTCGCGGAAAGCAGCGGAGACGCTTGGTCGTGTGTTTGATCTTGTTATTATAGCTTGTCTCTCAAGCGATACTCAGGAGATAGGTGTGTTGGACGGCTTACCGCTGGATAAATGCATGATCACCAAAACGTTTAGTGGTCGACAATTGTGCATTTAACTTTTGTTATTCTGGGGTTGTGCATTTTCATTGGAAATGGTGATGTTGTGGCCCTGTGTGAAAATGTGTTGCGCGACATGTAGTAGCTAAGGAATACCGCAATGCTAATGTTCACATGTGGCTTTTGATTGTGCAGCTGAGTGTGCATTCCGCTGTGCACGAGCTGACGGGACTGTAGCTTCTGTGCAAAACGGACTAAAATCACCGCGTATACTACGGTCACTGCATGATCGGCTGCTACTGTCCGAGGTAAGTTTGACAATTGCATCAGTTGTACATCGAGCTATTATTTGTTTTTTCATACGTTTCAACCAGAATTTGGGATTTTCCTGTGTGCTCAGGGCAGTTCTCCCCATCTAGTGTTTATGCCGACGTCCCTAGCTGCCGTTGAAGAGGTTTGCTATTACCAGCAGGCAGCTGTCCCTTCTAACGGGTGTACCGGGCATGTGTAGATGGAGGTTGCATGCGCTGCCGATCGAAATCGACTGAACGGTTCAATAATGATTCAGTTTGTTCAGGGGCCCGATTGATGCTGCAAAAAGGGGCACTTTGCTTTTCTGCTCTGTCACCCACACCGAGCGGTCTTCCATATTGACACTCTTCAAACGCGTCCATGGAAGAGTCCAAGCACTGTGAGGAGTGCAGTGCTGACCGCTGTGTTATGCCCATTCTCAGGAGCCACTGCGTATTCAGAAGGTTGGCAATGGCCACGTAAAGATATGCGGATATCTTCAAAGAGCATTCCAGAAGGCTGAAGAGTTGCATGCAATGCTCGTGGCCAGAGGTATCACCATTCGCCTACTTGCATGAACCCACAGTACCCTGCACTGCACTTTTAATGGCTGCGTCCCGTCGCTGTTTAGCAGCTGCCCTGGCTGTAACGTTCTCGTAGCTCACACGCAAAAGGCGGGCCCTTTTGTGTAGTTACACGACTGTATCATGCGCAGGCGTGTCGTGCGAAGTCGTACCATATCAGCGGTTGGATGAAGTGCTCTGGGAAAAGGCAGCAGTCAACTGCTTTATCAACCCCTTGGCTGCTTTGCTAAACTGCGCCAATGGTCAGCTCGTCGACCCCAGGATGGAGCTTGCCAGGTGCGCATAAAGCCGCATCCAGGTCGATGCACTGCATACCATGTAGAAGCTCAGTGAGAGTTTCCTGAAATAAGTGCTAGGAAGCACTCCATTGCCCGTTGCGTGTGACTCATTTTTCTCAGGAAGCTTGTGGTTTCCGAGGTCGTGGCGGTTGCTAGAGCGAAAGGGATCCCACTGACATTTGTACGTCCTCGTCAGCTGCAGTTTTACTTAAGCTGCCTCGTTTCATAAGGTGTGATCTCAAACTGCGGAGTATATTGTCCTTTGGAGTGTTGGGCTTTTTGCTTTCATTCGTAATTCAGGCATCTGCTTGTGCCGCTGCCGTCACTGTCGCCCGCGCGTCCATGGAAAACATATCTTCAACGCTTGGCCAGCTTCGCCAAGGCCGCAAAGTGGAACTTGTAGATATTTCTGGAGAGGGTAAGAATATATTCCCCTGTGCTACCCAGTAACACGGGCCTGCAAAGGTGCGCATCGCTGTGCTGTGTGAGCGTTCAGTAATAAGAGAAGCGAACGCAGTTGGCCTGAAGGCCCCCGTTAACAGACTGCTGCTGGAGTTGGTAGGACTGCTCGAAACTACCCAAGCTCGCCGACTCCCAGTACAGCAGCAACTTCCGGGGAAATGAGACACCCTTGTTTGGAGAAGTGCGTGCAAGCAGAGTGAAACGCATCTAGTCTTTGCTGGTTACGATGCGTTATTCACAGTAAACTCGGATGGTAATTAGTGCCAAACAAACCCAAACGAGCTCTACACAGTGTTTATTCGCTCAGCTGAAGTTACTGCATACGTGCTAAACACATGTAGCTGTCTTTACAAATTGGGTGTTAGCACTCCAGGACAAGTGCTGGGGTCTTTTTTTAGCCTAAATTCGGCATTCTCAAGATGCTCACCCGGCATTCTCAAGATGCGCAGGCCTAGCACAGCCCATGCGCGCAGTAAGATGCGAACTACTTTACAGATCGCAACCACATAGTTGGTAAACACTCCATATTTTTTCACAGCCACTTCTGTTAGGCTCACTGCAACTGGTATCTTTGTCCCCAAGGTCGGGGGAGCAGCAAATGGTGCCGCTGCATCCAAACAGTCTAAAAAAATCTCCGGGTCACGGAACGTTGTCGAGATAATTTAATATTCCTCCCCTCGCGAACGTTGGAATTTGATCGTTGGTGCGTCACAACTGAGCAGGTGTTGGTTACAAAGACCAAGTAGCACATGCTTTTTTTGCTGCGCAGCCGAATCTTATGCCCCCAGAAAACACTTCACATCATGCAGGGGCCGGCCAAAGCTTGTCACAAGCAGCTGCGAAGCGAAGTGGACGCAGCACTGCGCGGCCACTCAATGAAGCTTCTCGGTAAATGCAGGAATCGCCTTCTTCCCCCCCATGCAATTTTCAGTGCTTCGCATGCCATTGATACCGCGCCTCCTTATGGTAGGAGTAGAAACGCTGGATAAATGAGTATGCCGACTCAGGTCCATGGGATCCGTACGGGTAAGGTTCCGGTTTCACCCCTGGCTCATCGATCTGCCGAAGTAATGGTGTGAAGATGCGCCAAGCCTCGCGCAACTCATCTGCAACGCAGAACACCAAAACAGGGATTATACTACTGTACGTCCGATAGCTTGTTGCAAGGAATTCATCACGCCAGCAGCTTGCTTGCTGCAAGCTGCGGCGTGGTGAATCGAGAGCTTGGCGATCTGACCAGTCCTAACGAAGTTCTGTCTGTCCCCTTTGATTACGTCCAGCAGCAGTCGCTCATAGGCATCGGGAAGTCGATCAACCTGCAGTCGGTCCATTACTGTATGTCACAGCAACAGGCAGAAAACGGCAGAAAGCGAACTGCGCAATGCAGCATATACTGTGCTCTTCACCACGTCAGTTCACTATGCTGCATTGCGATGCGGCAGCTTTCGATTCCCTTTTTGCGCAGAAGCGCACCTGATAGGTCTAGTTCTGTCAACTGGAGTCCTGAGGCAAGCCCAGGCTTCTTGGTATAGAACTTCAGGTAAATAGCTTCATGGGGTTGTACCTGAGAGAGGTGCAATTCATCGCAATCTCATGCCTAGTTGATTGAAGAGCTGAAAGGCGTCCAAGGCATATGGGGCTAGCGCATTCTCCTTCTTGAGATCAATCAATATGAGACGGCATCATTAATACGCAGTAAACAGGCGTCGTTACGTACGATGATGACAAGTTCGTTCTCTGAAAGATCTTCTTCAGGATAAAATGACTGAGCAATTGGGCGCAGCTGAATACGAATTTCCGTGCAGCGCTTCTCCAAAGCTTTACCAGCCTATAGATATAGCACCAGAGTAGAACAGAACATTCTTCAGGAAAGAGGCAGCAGGCGCTGTTGTTCGCTACTCGTCTGTTCCTATGGTAGTGAAGGGGCTTCGGTATGTGGAGTAACATGCCTTGAATATAAAAGGGACGTCCCGCCACCGTTCATTCTCGATCCACAGCGCGCATGCGCAGAAGGTCGGCGTCCGAGAATCGGGGGGCACCCCGGGGTCCTGCAGTGTAGCATCCGCAGCTCTATATACAGCTATGCAGGCAGCTATTCTGCTTCAACACAAGCGGTCTTGCAAACGACCCGGCCAGGGAATGGGCGCAACATACATCTAAATAACCTGGTTGTGTTCCATCCAAAGACGCTGTATACTGTCCCAAGATTGTCTCCTCCAGTTCTGAAAGCGCGCAAGTAATGATGCACGAAAAAAAAATGCAAAGTACTCCACAAGCGTATTTTGGCACAGTTGAGAAGCGATTGCTTGGTGCTTCTAAGAAGGCAAGATTTGGTGAGGTCTAGACTTGCGCAAACCTACTGATGGGAGGCATCTGCTTCAGAACCTTGACCTTTTCATCTCTCACGTCTTCGTCGCTCAGTGATGCAGGAGGCTCCATGGCAATTAAAGTCAGCAACTGCAACATGTGATTTTGCATCACGTCCCGAATAATACCTGCAAGTTATTTAAAAGGGTGCCCAGACGCAAGTATGCCTTGAACATAATATGCAAGTACCAGGCACGCAAGTATGCCTTGAACATAATGTGCAAGTACCAGGCAATGGCAGCACCCACTCTGGCCTCACCATAGCTATTGAAGTATCCTCCACGGCCTTTGGTCCCGATATCTTCCTTGAACGTAATACGTACGCAACGTACATTGTGCCTATGGAAGAGCTGCACGCACACAGTCATGCGCAATGGTTACGGGAATTCGCAAAGCTTGCATAGGGAGGTAAAAGGTGCTACTTTGCTGGATCGGTCTGTGGGCAGACTGAATTAAGTCGGCTTGTGTGCCCCACACAAAGGCAAGAATGCGTACGTGTTTAAATGCGACGTTGGCAAACCGCAGAGCAATGATCGACAGAGTCATCTCCTTGCCCAGGTAATGGTCAATGCGGTATATCTGACGAAAAAATCCCCAGCCAGAATGCTCCGTGCGGACAACCTTACGTCTTCCTTACGTACAAATGATAGTGTACCTAGGCTGTTGCCCAGTGTTAAAGATATTCACTTGCGCTTGCGTGGTCTCACCTCTTTCTCTTGAAGGACTTCCATAAGCTCGTTCGATAATTTTTCCGAACTTTCACTGTCTCGTCCAAATGGTTTCTCAACGACCACTCTGTTCCAGCCTGAGAGAGCAGAGAACCCAGCCCCACAGTTGTTGTGATGAATGCTGAGGGACAAAAGTTTGTCTGTGGACTTGTTCGCCCACTGGCAGCTGTGACCAAAGGCAGGGCTGAATTGACGATGCAAACGCTGCAAATGCTATAAAAGCCTAGAGCAGCACGTCACCAGAGGCATTGTGTAATGTGCATACAATGCATACCCTTCAGTGCCCAGCAGTGCTTCCTGATTGAACGCACATTAAGAGCAAACAGGTGCGGTGGAAGTGCCAAGTAGAAGAGCCTGTTGTTGTTTCTTTCTGAACCTTCTAAACAATCCAGATGATGGCTGAGTTTCTTGAGTGCAACCTCATCATCGTAGCTTTCTCCACTTCTGTAGTAAGAACCAAGTTCGCCCGCAACCGATGCTTGTGGAACCCCTGGGACGTGCTGATGCAGCTACCAGGTAGTTTCACTTCAGGGTGAAATTAACGCAAGCATAGTAAGGGCTCCGTACATGTATGAGCATATGCTTCTAAAGCGCTGGACAAGGTCCTCGCATTTGCTACTTAAGGGGGCCACCTGGCGTGCGAAGTAAGTGGACAACTCCCTGAAGTTCGCACTCAAGACGCAGCACAGACGATAGCGGTCTCGCGCGCACACACCCACAATTTTGAGTCCTAATTGCTCATCCTTCACTGCATAAATTTGAATACAAAGGATATGTTTACGTACGTAAGATGCTCCGCTATCTGTTTCCAAAACTCGCCTAAGTCTAACTTTGAACGGGCAAACCCCTGCAAAGACGCAACGCAAATGACGAAGCGCATGAATCAGTGCACAAGGCCGCCCCAGTACCACCTGGAACTGCAAAAATGGCGCCTTCGGAAACTTAGTGACTTAGGCCCTGACCGGGTGTGTAGCTGCGCAACATGAGATAGCGGCCTACCACAATGTGCACGTTTGGAGGTAGTAGTCCTTCACAGAAAAGGCTGAAAAGAGCGGGGCTGAAATACAGTTCGACACCGCACAGCTACGAGTTTGTTGCGAAATCAACTTCCCAAAGTTTCACATCAGCTCGGCCCTTGCGAACACCACTTTTTTTTTAAGTTAAGCAGCGTTTATTGGGGCTTGCTTGCTCACTAAGTCTTCCTCTTCGCAAGGTCCCCACTTGCGCCAAAGACGACGACAGACAGATGATGTGTTTCACTCATACTCAGTATTGACTGCTTCCGAAACTGAGAGCGGTTTGCATTTCTCCGTCTTCTAGAGAAGTCGTCAATCGAAGGAAAAGAGACAACATAAGACGCTCCGCTATTGATCACTTCAAGGGCCGGGAACTTAAGTGGGGACTGGACATCACTCACAACCGCAATACTGCAGCGCTGACTATGGACTATGGAGCGTATATCACTCACAACTGCTATACAGCTACACTGTATGAATACGCACGAATCCCTTCTCGAAAGACACATCATACAGAAAAACAAACCAGGGACTCAACGCACTTGCTCCGGGTCAGATTCCATTCGGAACCAAGTGTCCAATTTTGATTCCCCCTTGATAAGAAAAACCTTCCGGCTCGCTCCAGCCAGCAGTTGTAGAGTTACCGAGATGCGGTCGTGAACGTCAAAACTGTTGGAAAACAACCACGACAACAGATCCCATAGGTTGCACCTAGGGTTCAAATCAAAGCTGAGAACTGTGGCAGGTCAAAACCAGGTCAAAAAATCTTACCGGTCAGTAGTAGAGTGAACCACCATGACATTTGGGCATACCGCAGCCTCATACTGAGCTGTGCTTAGAGGTGGGAAGATCGATGCGATGTGGCCATCGTCCCCCATGCCCAGGAGGACAAGGTCCACACCTCCGTGTCTCCAGAGCAAGTTGCTCAAGCTCTGCTCGCACACCCAAGGGATAAAGCAATGCAAGTGACAAGAAATGCTTGCTGCAACAAACCCGCACAAGTAGTTAGAGAAGGCAACGTATATGATCCATCTGTAGTATGCGGAGACAATAAGATGAAGCAGCTCCACCAGTCGCAGCGCTCGCGAGATATGCGTAGCCTTCCAATCGCATAGTGGTGGGACCAGCAAAATCCTTCGCTTGCACACAAGGCGGCGAATTCTCTGGATCATAAGCAAAGCTCACTTCTCTGTACTTCTCAATGCATTGATCCAAGGGCAGAGATGTGTCTGGATATGAGAAGTCGAAGCTGGGGTGGGGCCATGAATCAGCTGTCGGCCTAAATTTCATAGCACCGCCGGCTTCCGGATCGCTCCAGACTTCTTGCCCAAACAGCTCCTCCATTACCAGGCGGACGTTCGACTTTGGATGCGTAGGTGGTACATAACGCTCATCAACAAGGAAAAAGCTCACGCGAGAAAAATCGATGGCTAGATGCGATGTTGTTCCTGAGCCATGTTGACCGCTCGCAGGTGAGACCTGGCCCTTGGCTCTCTCAGCATGTGCAATGGCTGTCTGTCTGAGTGCCGCGTACAACGGCCCAGGAGTGCTGCCGCCTAACACACAACGTCCACGCACAAAACATAATTGTGGGAACGATAGCGCTCAGACTAGGGAATTTCGCCTTCGGCGCAACGATGCATTGATACCGCATAATGTGGCCCATAACAAACACCACAAGGCTAATGTTATGCTGAGACTACGCCGTTGCAATATGGTACTTGCTCCACACTACCCCACCTGAGAGTCCAACGAGAAGCTGTTTAAATGGATTCGCGTCCAGCAGCGTCCTAAGGCTTCTGAGGACCAGATCAAGGCTCTGTGCTTCGAAATCCTCGGAACTTTGGCATGCTACACTTACGGCGACAGGCTGGGTTAATCTGAGTCTCCTTTCCGAGGGTGAAGCAGCCGCACTTGGTAGGAACGGGACCCCTCCGCCTTCGGTGTTCCCAGGCTGCAGGAAGAAGTCACCTGCAAAAAGCAGAAGTGACCCCATTGTGGGGAGTCAACTTTCCATGGTGTCAACTCCCCCATATGGCCTTTTCGACGCAGTTCACTACGTCGCCGCACAACCCTGCTGCAAGCAGTTCAAGGGCCAGTTCCGCAGGGAACTACCACGCCTTCATCCGCATTGTCAGTGAGGCGTGGAAATGGCCATTAGTGTAACAAACTCTTAGAGATCAAATGCTTCAAGAATGCACAGCATTAGCTGCGCATGTATTCCCCCACGTGTGCACCGCGCACGCGTTCTTCGGCATACGCGAATGCATTTCTTTCAGAGCTAAAATGTCTCCCTTCACGTCTGCTGCAGGATAAGCTCAATATATCTATGCTTACTATTAGGGATTTTCGACATGTTTCCAGAAACCTGCTTCGCCTGTGTAGGACAGAGTTGCTGCTCGCGAACTGGACTGCTGACGTCGCACGTCGGTGGTCTGACACGTTTTGCAGCTAAGCTCTAGGGAAAACCATGTAGGAAGACTGTTACGAGGTGCTCTAAACCATGTAACAAACAGAATTTTGAATGAATTGCTCTCCGGAGTGGAAAGGCGCTGGCGGGAACCCCTTAGTAGGTTCAACAGTGAGTCGGGACTGATACCGGTCGGCTTCCTTCAGCGTGCAAAATATTAGCACGCAAGCAAGCATTTTCAGCTATATCAATAGTTAAGGTAAATGATATTCACACATAAAAGCGTAGAACGCCTAGTGTTTGTCTTGTCTTGTTCCGTGATTCTTTGGTAGGTGTGTGCTGTCTTGAGAACCACTGTGTGGTGCCGTGGTGCAATACTGAGGGATTTGCCGAGTATATGGTGAAGCTCCGCCCCAAAACAAACAATACGTGTCAAAGAGGGGAAGCTGAGTGTTATTTCTTGGAGGTGACAAGGAGCCGCCACCATAGTTTTCCGACTTCTGCTACTTCGTTCGTAGCGTGTTTGTATCTTCCCACTACCTTCTATATGCCGGCAACTGTCAATTTCCAGGCGAGTAGTTCGGACTCTACCCGCTATCATCTCCTTGAATATGCCATTGTTTGGCTTCAATGCCTTATTTAAGCTGCTTCGATACGTTTTTACCTTCCTCTTGATCGGTGATGCCAGCTCATTACGCGTTAAGCAAGGGGGGTTCGGTTGTGCACCTCCCGGTTTGACCCCGCAAGGCTAGGTGTTCACCCTCTTCGACAATTTAATATAATGTCATTCTTCGAAATTACGCCCTAATTTCTAGTCCATTTGTCTCCCATTTCGTTCTCAGTCGCATTGCCCGATGCGTCATCCTGCAGTCAGGTGACCTCGTGACGTGTCTGGCCAGCGCCAGCTGGGCGCGTTGCTCGCCAACCCAAACATGGGAGACTTTCTCTCTGCTTCGATATTTTAGGCTACTGTAACATATGTAGTGCTTATGGCGGTTTGGACAGTAGTTGCACAGGTGGTTCTTCATGCCTAAGCAGTGGCCATGCATCCTTGCTATCAGCGATGCCCTCGCCCTGTTTCGCTCTAGCCACCGCAGTGGTTACAGGGCAGATCACTATACAGCGATCTTCTAGTCTAGTTGTGTGTGTAGGATGCGCTGGGTGCAGTTGGCACATCTATTTCTGCATGCGTGCCGTGTACAATGCTCTGTCCGAAGTTGGTACGCGCGCTTCTGCACGAGTGGAAGTTGGCTACTGAGGGCGAGAGAAGTGTATTCCAATTGTCTATGGCGCTAATTCTTGCATCGAAAGCGGGATTGGGTAGCCTTGCTTCTGGGCTTGCACCAGGAGCAGCGGCGACGAGTGCTGCAACTCACGAGCGGCCGCCTCGTCTCTGCATCAGACCCAGGCATTTGTAGCACTGTATTCGGCAGCCTGAAGACTGGGAGAGAGATCATCTTCTATTGTAGAACTCTTATCTTAGGCATTTTGAACCTACGATGGTCCTCGGATAATGTTGAGGTTTACCGTCGCACTCGTGCAGTATCAACCATGATCAGGTGGAATTTGTTGTTTATGAAAAAGCGTTAGTGGCGTTTGGAAACGCTTCAGTGGAATTAGTCCAAGGGAAGATGGTCCTAAGGGAAAGGAATGGAAAACGTCTCATGTTAGATAGGATCATTTGTTGATCCCCGAGGACGGAAGCTCTTGCTCTGTCCGCCTAAAATGCCGCTTGAAACATCCATTGCAATATTTAGATACTCATGAAGCAGAAGGGTCTGACGGGTCTGTCAGATGTGAGCGAATCTACCGATGACGTGTCCATGCTTGCTATTTCAAGTGCAGCAAGTGTTCAACAATTAACTGCGGTGTTGGTGCGTGCACGGTATATGGGTTTTGGGATGCGTTCTCCTCGAATTGCCTGCGCAGCGGGAATTAACAGCAGGACGTGCTTCGACAGGAAAGGACGAGCCTTGGAAAGAGATGGAAAGCTTATGTACGCCCTATAATGGTACGCTTCACGCCAGTGCACGACGCAGCTACTAAGCGCAGCCAGTGTGCAAAAAAGCACGGACGCAAGGCTTCAGTATCGTACCTTTACTGGGAGGCTACATGGAAGCGCTGCTGCGTTGAATGGGTCACTCCCCTACACAGAATTAAACCCATTTGTAGCTTGATTGAGCAGACAGTTCAGCAGCTCCATACACCCTAGTCAAATGTGACTGATAACCTTGTAGCTCCAAATGAATAAACCAGCACGTTCAGCCATCTTTTTTCGCACAGCAAACGCCTCTACTCTGGACATAGGAAGCTATTCGAGGCTTCACGCCTGGAAGATAAGTTTTTATTTCTGCATGACGCACTTGATTCAGCAGACTCTGTTTGTGACTGAGTGTTATGGATTGGTTCGAAGATCCCCTGTAAACTCCTGTTTACCTCTTCAGATGTAGTGGAACAAGTTATAACACTAGCAGGGTGCTGCAGCTATCGGTGAACTTCATTCCAGGAGTCGTAATTTGAACAGCACCACTTAACCGTCTACATCATGTTTTCGCTACTCACGCTAGTGTGTTGTCCACCCCAACAGTTTGGTCTAGGGAGCCAATATGCAGTGGGTAGCGGAAATGCAGTTAACAAAAAGGGGCATCCGCTAGTTGCCAGATAGGCATCCACACGGCATTTCAGTTCAGAATTTATGATCACGGCTTTAAGCTCCCCCAAGCGGCAAACATGAGTTCACTGGCACGCCATTGCTTGAAAAACTGACCACGCTTAACAGCCGTTTCGCAGTATTTCTTCCCCGCACTCTAATCTCTGTGCTACCGCAGTTGTCACACCGGTGCAAGCTCCATTAATTTTCGGGGACGGAATAGGGACGTCTGTCTCTTTCAGAACTTAGTTCATATCAAGCCCCTTAATTTCATGGAGGCTCGAGAAATAGACAGAGTTGATGTAAGGAGTCTTGAGCAGGGAAGGGAGTATGGACGAGCTGGAGACTGAATGCCTAATCACCGTGAAACAAACTAATCTTAACCGAATCCACATTTTCAGGCCGGACAAACTGGCTTTTGCCGCTACAGCAGACTATGGAGTTCGAATTGCTTGCTCCTGCATTACTACAAGGGCTTACATCAGTTGGCGTGCGTTGGACAGCGCTCGTACCCGAGATGCCTCTTCCTATTAAGGATCCAGAGAACCCAAGCAAAAGCAGCCCACAAGGGCGCGCGGGAAGCTGATATGCATGAGCTGCGTTGTGGTCTCTCCTCTCCACAGTTGGTTATTTTGAGCATTAAAACGACTCGGCGATTTGTCAACTATCCCTGGTAGATTTTACCTCTAGCCTAGTTGCGAATGTGGAGGCACAGAGAGAGGCAAAGCTAGGGGATGGGTGTGGTGCGTGAGCACTGCAATGCATTAGTTCTTCTGGCTCCGTTAGACGGACGAGTTTGATTGCCGGGCAGTTAGCGGTTAGCGGTTACCGTCTCGGGCTTGGCAATATATTTGCCAAGCCGGAGACGGTAACCGCTCACCCGGCTCAGCTTCCGCCAGCACCACCATGGGGGTGCGGGCGCCATACCGCCGCAGTTGTGGGCTGGATCCACAGACTGCTTTCAGGGAGTTTCCGGCTGGACCTTCGGGTCCTGCGGCCCATAGACCCCCATAACCTGGTTCTCATGGCGTTTGTATGAATGCTAAAAGTCAATCCTTCCTCTAAAAAACTCTCTTTGAGTGTAACACGCGTCGCATCTCTGATCCTTCTGGTTTGTCAGCCAACTGCCATACAATTGTCAGGATTGCGGACACGGGTGCGCTATCTTCCTGACCAACGGGATTCTAGCGATAACTACAAGTCCGTTCCTTTCCCACATGTTTCAAGATTATCTTCATCTGTAAAAATATAAGGTGCATTCGACAGTTTCAGTAATTTCAGTGTTGCTGGCCCTGCCGTGCAGAACCCTGTAGCATTACAACGGGCCTGTGAGTCGCAATGGCCTAATCTATTGCAGAAACCGCCAAATTTTGTCATCCCACCAGTAATTTATAATTCTGTCAGAAAACCGTGTAACTCTCTGGCAGTCAGCGGAACCTGAACAGAAATGAAACTTCGGGATATCTGGTCCCTGTGGTCTCCAGCCGCCGTGACCGTACACGGTGAGCAGCTGATCGAGGTTACGACACCTTTGTCTGAAAATTTTGTCAAAGCAACCTACCTCTTTACTGCTTATTTTTTTAAAATCTTTTTACATTTGAGTGCAGCTCAGTCGAGCTTTCTCTGTGACTAATCATCGAATCCAAGGTCACTGGGGGAAGAGACACATCGAATCCTGTCTTTGGTGCGTGGCAACAAGGTGGACTATCGGGGGAACACGTGCTAAATTTAAAAGTAACAGGCATTCCATGGCTGTGCAACGCATCTATTATTCTCTTCAAATCATAATATCGTCTCCTGTTTGCCCGGAGCTGCTGTCCAAGACCACTTGAACCGCAGCTGGTGTGAGGGGACGGGTGCGCGTAACCTTCGTTCTAAGCCATATTTGGCCCAATGTTTGACTTGTTCACAGAGTGTGATGAAAAATGAGGATCGAAGAGGTCACTTCGCTTCAACATGCGCAGCGTGTGGCATCTCACAGCCACATCAAGGGCCTCGGACTCTTGCCCGACGGATCGGCCAAAGATATCCATATGGGCATGGTCAGCCTCAAAAATCCACGCCGCTCGATTTTGTTCTATCCCTCCATCTGTAAACTTCCCTGCTATTTCCCACAACGGATGGCACCTCGTTGGGGTCGTTGCATTTCTTAAAATGCACACCATATTCTAACACGTTGCTGTGGAATCTCGAAACAGCTGAGGAAATGAGGCTAGCATAGGGGCAAAGAAACTGGTTCTGAGGCATAAATAACCCCTTTTTGTTTCTGGAATGTCCTCTTTTGATGCGAAGGTAGGACAACACCAGGCGCGAGAAGCGGCAGGGCTTATCGTGGAACTCATAAGGAATAAACGCATGGCTGGAAAGGCTCTGCTTCTAGCTGGTAAGTGGACATGTTAGAGCTTACCAACTACGCCCCAGGCGAAGATAAACCCTCCCCCACTTACCAGAATCGAGGATAGCACGCCGGCACAAGTAGGCCAAGGGACATACACGCCGCAGATTCAAAGGGCAACGCCTATTTTCTGCGGTAGTACTCAGGGCCACCGGGCACCGGCAAGACCGCCATTGCCATGGCAATTGCTCAGGAACTTGGCAGCAAAGTGCCGTTCTGTCCCATGGTAGCTAGCGAGGTGAGTTACAAATGCAGATTTGGAGTAAATATACTCCACGGCCGGCGGCCAGAAGCGCGAAACTCAGCAACACAAACAGCAATCAACAACGAAGTTTATTAAGCTATTAGATGGCAGCCCTGCCTGCACCATACAAATGGCACAGCTTTTTGCTTCTGGCTGCGCAGGTGTACTCCAGTGAAGTTAAAAAAACAGAAGTCCTCATGGAAAACTTCCGCAGGGCCATTGGGATAAAGATAAAGGAAGTAAAGGAAGTGTTTGAAGGGCAGGTGGTCAGCTTGGTGAGTTGGGAGAACCAACCCGTAGTCGGCTCACTCTCAGTCAACTGATCGATTCCTTTGCCATTTGCACCATACCAAAAAGTGATAAATACGATCTTCCTGCAGACGGACGAGCCGGGCGACGGTTTCACTGCTCCTGAGAGTTCATCACGGAGCGATCCTCACGAGGAAACTCCTTGTCCTCCCGTGCGGATCACACTGAAGACGAGCAAGGGCTCCAAAACACTGCGTCTCCACTCCAGCATCAACCAGGGTCAGCCGAATCAGGCCATTCTGCATGTGTATCTTTCGTTAGTGAGGAGGCGAGTGGCACAAACACCGTGTCCAAAAGAATGCCCATGGGATTGATGACGGGTTGTGCAAGTTCCTCAGGGCTGAAGAAGGAAAAAGTTGCAGTGGGAGACGTCATTTATGTCGAAGCCGCCACAGGTCAAGTGCGCCGGGTCGGGCGAAGTGAAGAATTCGCCGGACAGTTCGATTTGGAGGCTGACCAGTTTGTGCCAGTTCCCAAAGGCGACGTCCACAAGAAAAAGGAGGTCATACAGGTACCTGCATTTACTTCCAGTCCCGTAACAGTGAGAAAACCTCTAACACATAGAAATATTCATTGCATTTCGCACCATGTCATGCATGTATGCTCAACAACGTCTTCAGGATGTGACTCTCCACGATTTAGACGCAGCCAACGCCAAGCCCTCTGGAGGCGCTCCGCTGGCTTCTCTCTTAGGACATTTCTCCAAGCCGCGGAAGACGGAGATTACAGAGAAACTCCGACAAGAAATTAACAAAGTCGTCAATAAGTATCTTGACCAAGGCGTTGCTGAACTGGTGCCCGGGGTCCTGTTTATTGATGAGGTGCTGCAACGCCTCCACCAATCCTCGGTCTCATCGTCTCTTAGCCGAGCCACTGCAGTAGCGGCAGCCCCGTTTGATTGTTTAGCGTGTCGAGGCGCGACCCACTTGCAAGGAAGTTGAAAAGAGTTGCGCTTCTGTCCAGCAAAGGAATGTGAACAGCTTCCGCTTCGATACCGCACCTCGAAAAGGGAGAAACCGTAGTAGCTGTAAAGTAAACGCCTGTGGGTATTCTTGAGTTGCTTGTGCTCAGGTGCACATGCTGGACGTGGAATGCTTCACATACTTAAACCGTGCTCTTGAAAGCCCTTTGTCGCCTGTCGTCGTCGTCGCCACCAATCGGGGCGTCTGCACTATACGGGGAACGGACGTCATGAGCTCGCACGGGGTGCCTGTAGATCTACTGGACCGCATGTTAATTGTCCGTACACAGCAGTACTCTAAGGAGGAAATAAAAGAGGTGAGTTGCAGTAGCAGCGAGTCACACCCACCCCTTCAGTGGTGACAACCGAGGGCAAAATCTGGGTGAAGTAGCAAAAAAATAATCTGCTTCCCACGAATATCCCACATCTCATGCTTGTACGGTGGGCCTACTGTGTTGTGCCCGTCAGGTTCTAGATATTCGCTGCCGTGCAGAAGGGCTGTCTTTAAGTCCTGACGCTGCCGAGGTGTTGGCGTCCGTCGGAGTCCGCACGTCGCTGCGCTACGCAGTGCATCTCCTAACTCCCGCTGCCATTCTGGCCCGGGCAGATATTACGGACGAAGGCTATGACAACGCAGAGCCAGGCGAACCAGTCATTCAGCTGCGGCATGTCCAAGAAGTTGACTCTTTGTTCCAGGACGCAAAGACGTCCTCAAAACGCCTTGCAAGAGAGGCCGATTTTTTCATTCAGTAGACAAAAAAACAAAAGGTCTCCTTACAAACATAATTGCGTTAAAGGACCGTATTAGGGCCTACAAAGAGGCTTATACAAGAGCCCTTCCGCGTTTGAGCGACTTGTTGGCAGCAAAAGTCGAGCGCCAATTGAAAACATGATAAATCTGACTATCAATGTTCTACAGCGTATTTCCTCCCCCAAATGCCCTCTGCAGTGAGCTCCTTGGCACGTGGCCCACGCTGTGCTTACAGCTCAAGGAAAGAGGCACTAGGGCGGCTGAGGAAATGCTATGGGTTACCGTCGTCAGGGTTTCCACTGTAAATAAAAAGGCCCTGGCGCAGTTTCGATGTGTTGAGCGTCTCTACGCTCATGCGACGTCCACTACTCATATGTCGCCTTGCAGACACTCCGTACCATTGCACCACACTCTGCGGGTTCCTCCACGGTCTTCAATTCCTACGGTTTCGTGTTCAACGCAGAGCCACGCGCTCCATTACGTTTCGTCTGCAGCTGATGAGCAGCAGACTTCTGAAGGTGCAGCAAAAGCGACGGGCTTTTAACCTTGACAAGCGCTCCGATGTCGTGCAGTCTGGCCTGTACAGCCACACCCCACAACAGAAACACCTGCAGTAGCCCCCAGTAGTCAATTATTCCCGAGGTGTGATCGAGGCGCACGCAGAGGAACGGAATGTACCCACATGCATTAGGGCAAGCTTCGATTTGAGTGCGTTGTAGCGAAAAGCCATCTGTTGCCGAATCACTTCCTCTGAACTTTGGTGGAAGTCGCACGACAAAAGCTCAATGAACTTGTATTCCATGTTCTGCGTGGACAGAAGAGACATGACAGCGAAAAAAGGCCGATGCTACACAAACGGCACGAGAAAATATACATACCTACCACCACCCACCCATAAGACCCTTCGCCGTACCTGGATGAAATCTAGCCGGCCCTTTCCCGTCGTCTCCATTATGAATACGGCGAGGAAACTGTAGGGGAAACACAACACAAAACAGATTGCACGTATCAGCGAGTACGAACATTCAAAGTAGGCATGCATGAAGATTTTGTTATTTGCGCCCGCATCTATGCGTGCGTACAGCTTACTGCTGTTGGACAAAGATGAACACAAATTCTCTAGTACTGACATGCGAAACTGAAGCAGCAAACGCCAAGACATGCGTAGAGCGTAGTAATATATGTACCTCTGGGGCTCTCTGATGCACGAGTTGAGCATCTTCATAAGGACGTGAGGATAATCCGCGAATTCAATCATCAATTTTTGGCTCTGTTGCATCTGCCGAAAAACCTTCTCATCTACCCTAAAGCACACATTCAGGCTGCACTCTACAAATGTAAACAAAGCGAAGACAAGTTCGCGGACGGTCCCCGCTCGGAACAGCACTCGGTGAGACACTCAGTCAAACACTTCAGTGGAGTTCCAAGAGAATATTCTGGAGCACTGAAGAGCACTGCTATTGTACATACACGTGGGTATAGTGGAAGAACAAGTCGTTCTCGCTGGCGAGCTCAATCCGCACTTCTTGAGGATTTGTTTCTTCTCCCTACAGATCATCACAAAAGCACCACCTTAAAGCAGTTTGGCAGCACGGGCAAAATAAGGCTGTGGAAGAGGTGTCGCATGCCCGTGGAGGGGGGTGCAGGGCCTCCGTCGCTGTGCACGGCTCCTGTTCTATCATGAAACTCCCTGTGCTGTAATCTTATCAATATGGGGAAGTACCCACCAGAATTAGAACTTTCACCCTGATAGGCTCAAGCCTTCCCACGTCCTGAGGTGCTTTGGAGCCCTCCTGCATGCGAAGCTCGCAGGGAACTTCTCGTTCATAGAGGATCACATGGCCGTCAGCTGTACGGGAGAATAGAACACGACACACACCCCACGAAAACTCTCCATTCTCCACCCTTCTAGCACCTGCGCTCACTGCCGTCTCACCAACAGCTAGTGAAGATGGTGATTGCCTACGCCAACGCGGCAAGCAAAGGTGAAATCACGCAGCAGCTTCCAGGCCATGCCGGCAGCTGGACCGCTAGGCAGCGGTAGGCATTGGCGAATGAAGGGGTGAAAAGCAACCACTATACAGCTGCACACTATGGGTATCTGACTTGCCCAGAGAGGGGTCCATTTCATCTATTGCAGAAAAGTCAAAATGCGTCAAAAATGCAGCCGAGTCCGTAGGCGGCAGCATCCCGTCGAAGGCGCAGGCCGCATCCGCTGACATCCGGTTCGCCATCTTCGTGCGGCTTCTAGGGAGGAAAAAAGCAAAATTAAACTCACATGAATTCCCCTGCTAGTTCAATAAATAAAGGGTGTATTCAATGGGGCAACTTCTGCAGTGTTCGTCGTCAACAGCTGCTGGGGTTGAGCTGGGCTTGCGCTTCTCTCACAATTTCCGATTCTCTCTTTTTCTTCTGAGCATAAAATTCCCTCTTCACAAGAGAACAGCCAAACATATCACATGTTTTTGGTCTTATCTACTTTCTAAGGTTCCGTGAAGGTGGCCGTCAGCGAGAGACGCATGCCCTACGGGCCTGAGTCGTGAAGGACCAGGCCACTCTACGTGCAGGCGGACGACGAAAGTCTCTATTTTGAATAAGATACAAGCCAAATAATCTACATCTGAGTTTATTTTTATTCAATTCATAATGAAAAGAGTTATTTACATATGAATCTCCAGCGTATACATCCGAACTCTTCTACCGCGCAGCACGCATCCAGCCGCGCTACACGGACGATAGCTGGCCTTCGCCGTTCCCCACTTAACAGGGTATTTTCAGCGCGGATTTTTTTCTAAGACGCTGCGTATCATGCGAACGTGGCATATCAACGACCGAAATGGGGAGGGAGAGATGACTTCATCTCCCAAAAACACGTAAAACAGTGCAGACCCCGAATATGAAATCATCTGGGGCCCCGTAGGATATGACCCTGGTTCCATTGGGCCAGGCAGCCCTGCCACGCCCACCGAAAACAGGGTAGAAGCCCAAGAGACTGTTTCAGGCGTCGTCGTGCTACGGGACCGCCCCAAGACAGCTGCTTTCTAAAACCATCTCCTCAGACTCGTAGCAATAAAGGGGAAACTAGAATGTGCACGTGTAAAGTGGAGTATGCAGGTCTACATAGAGGAGCCGCATCTACTCTTGCCGCGGAGGACACAACTCTGAAGCTGATAATCTTGCTGCTTTTCACATTAGGGAGCACTAAATATAGCCCTTAGGGCCTCTTCACTCAAAACATTGGAGGCGCTCCGCACCGTGTACATACAATGCCCCCTTAAACAGTTTAACTAAAAGCCTGGCAGTTTCAGTACAAACAGCCAAGCAAAGCGACAACCAAACCCTGCAGTTCGTTTTCCGTATCGTTTGGCCGACACAACTGGGAATGAAGTCCACAGTTTTACCCCTCAGGAGAAGCAGATTTGGGTGTTGCCACGTCATTCCAATTCCGCAATCGCACGCGGAACAAGACTTCATATAAAAAAATAGAAGCAGACGCATACAATTCAACCAGAGTGGAGTATTCAATACATGTTGGTGTAAAAAGAGATGCCGCAACTTGACGCTGGGGGTGACCTCGACCCGTCAGGCGTTCAGCACCGCCTGTGCTGCAGGCGTTCATGTGTCTGTGCGGCTTGCGTTGGGCATTTCGCTCCATACATTCTGTGTTCCTGGACGCTAAATATCATCAAATATCTGTCGAAACCCACCGACTAAAGCAGCGCGTGTAGGACATGTCGGCACATAAAAAAATCTCAGGCACTGCAGCGTAGATACACATTCCGTTCCCTGGCTGGTACTGACTATAGGGTTCGCAGAGTGGCAATTCAGGAGTTGGTAACTTCAAACTAAATAAAGGAGCCCCTTCCTCCTTTCCTTAGAACAGCCTCGCACCCGATCCCAGGCGGCCCAACAACTTGTCCATTATGCCTCCTTGGGCTTGTGCTCTTAACGCCGCTTTCCGTTCTTTTTCCGCCTTGAGTTTTGCACTCATTTCGGGATTGACTTCCGTGGGGGTGATCATACCGCCCATGAAACGAGACTGAGCTGCGCACAACACCCAACCCAAACAAAAGAACCGCCGCCCTCTGCCTGGAGCCGACACTCTTGTAACAGAAAACCCATCCCTAAGAAGCCGAAGCAAAACGCAGTGGAGGACCACCGAAAAAGGCACACTACACATTGAGATGAAGACGACAGACGGAAAGGGAGAAAGACGCTGGACGCGTGTGTGAAGCGCAACCACCCTGAAGCTCAGCATTCATCTAAATGGTTAGTAGTCAAACCAATGGTCCAACTGCCAGACAAACCGTCAAATGCCTCAAAATATTTGTGTTCGTCTCACCAAATAGAGCCGAGTTTGCGCTGAAGAAGGAGAATCCGCCGCTGCCTGCGTTGCCTGTTGGCGACGCACTTGGCTTGCTTTGTTCATCCTCTGTGCCCCCCCAATTTTCTCTGAGCTCTTCATCTAAGTAACCGTTATCATCATCTTGCTGCTGCTGCTGCTCGGCTAGACCGGCCGTGTCTGGTGAGGCGCTGCCACGATTGTTGCCGTTGCCGCCCTCCTCAGGCGCACTGGCGCCCGCAGACTCTTCTACGGCCGTCTCTCCCTCTTTCCTCGGCGCCTTCTGCAGCATCTCGGTGTTCAGCAGCAGCGTCAGAGGGCCCATAACAGCACGCAGCTCTCTGAGTTGGTGCTGCAGCCGTTGGGCCCTGCGGGACAGTCGGATATTCACTACGGCGACTCCGTCACCCTCTTCATTCAGCTGTTTCCACCCCCCCTTATCCACTGCATTGTCTGCTGAGAGAGCCGCCGCTTGCTGCAGCAGACTTCGAGCATTCAGAGTTACTGTTGCGCTTGAAACACCCCACACCCGAACAAGCCGCAGCTGAAGGTTCCGCTGCAGCAGCTCAAGCACCCGCTGCCCCTGCTGCTCCTGTTGCTGTTGTTCAGACCCCTGCGCTTGCTCTTGCTGCTGCTGCTGTGTTGAGAAGTTAAGGAGGCTGCGGTT
>NW_024013349.1:0-701 GCF_000499745.2 Eimeria mitis | reverse complement strand
ATACTAAACTCTATATTTCCTACACATAACACCCCTGCAGCAGCAGCAGCAGCAGCAGCAGCAGCAGCAGATGCAGCAGCAGCAACAAAAAGAATGACAGCAGCAGAAGAAACAGCAGCAGAAGCAGCAGCAGCAGCAAATGCTGCAGCAGCAGCAATACCACCAGAGATACTAGCACAAGCTGAGGCAGTGTTTAACCAGAAGGTACCGCTGCTGCTGCAGCAGCAGCTGCAGCAGCAGCAGCAGCAGCAACTTGCTGATCTATCCATGGTGGGGCTGGACGTACACCACAGCTTCGCCAGCGAGACAGACGGAGACATCGTACTAGCCAGAGTCGTACAGTGGCTAGATGAACGCGCAGCCTAGCTAGCTAGCTAGCTAGCTAGATAGCTAGTTGGAGAGCTAGATGGATAGCTAGCTAGCTAGCTAGCTAGCTAGCTGGATAGCTGGATAGCAAGATAGCTGGCTAGCTAGCTGGCTAGCAGACTGGCTAGCTAGCAGGATAGCTAGCTAGTTGGCTGGCTACCTAGCTGGCTGTCTAGCTAGCTGGCTAGCTAGCCAGCTAGCCATGCGGGGAGCCGAGGTTTTTGTTTTTGTGAGGCAGCAGTTCAGGTGTATGCTCATCTTTTTGAGGTGTATGTACACCTCCCGCAGCAATGAAGTACTGCAGGAGCAGTCAGGGTCGAGGGTTTAGGGTTTAG
>NW_024013348.1:0-701 GCF_000499745.2 Eimeria mitis | reverse complement strand
GCAGCAGCAGCAGCAACAGCAGCAGCAGCAGCAGCAGCAGCAGCAAGGCCTTGAGCCTGCATCCGCGGCGGAACCTTCACCTAGCACTCTCAGCAGGAGCAGCGAAAGCTGCAGCAACAGCAGCAGTGATAGTAACTCTCCACAGCAGCAGCAGCAGCAGCAGCAGCAGCAGCAACAGCAGCAGCAGCAGCTGCAGCAGCACTTGCTCTTGCATCAGATGCAGCCGGGTCGGGCGGGAAAGGCTCTGCTGCATCTGCTTGAGGATCTGACGCATGTGCTGCTGCAGTCCTGCAGCAGCAGCAGCAGCAGCAGCAGCAACAGCAACAGCAGCAGCAAGAGCAGCAAGCCGGCATCTGCTGCAGCTTGGTTAGGGGGTTTGTCTTTGTCTGCTTCTGTTTGTCTGCATCTATGGACGTGGTTGCTGCTGCAGTATCCTTGTCTCCCGCTGCTGCTTCCTGGTTTGCTGCAGCTGCTGCAGCAGCAGCTATGCCCTGTACTGCAGCAGCTGCTGCTGCAGCAGCAACCCGAGAAGCCCGTGCTGCTGCGCACTGTGCGTCTTGTTGTGCTGCTGATATCTATGTATCTCCCGCTGCTGCAGCAGCAAGCAACCCCGCTGCTGCTGCTGCTGCACCGCCTAGCTGATGCAGCAGCAGACTGGGTCCGTGCCCTCTCCCTTGAGGCTTTTGCTGTTTGCTGCAGCG
>NW_024013347.1:0-701 GCF_000499745.2 Eimeria mitis | reverse complement strand
GCGCCATGAGTTCTTTCGCTGAAGCCGGTTTATCTGCAGCTGCAGCACTTGCTTTGAATGTGAGGAGTATTACATACTACACGGCAAATTGGGACGCGAAAGGCACCAATATCGTTACGGATTCCAGTGAAACATCGGGGTGACAAGTGGGTGCGTTCAACACTAAGCGAAGACCAGGGTGCATCTGCTAATGCATCTCGCTCGTAAACGATGCAATATCTGTGGCGTTGGCGTTCAATACGATCGGTAAGTGGTCTATTGTAGTCGCTGCCGACCGTGTTGGCAAACTTCAGCGACGGCGCGGGCGTCAACGGGATACGAATTTGAATTACATATTATGCCTACGGCTGCGAAGGGAGGTGGGTGTTGCTCCTGTTGAGCGGTTGTGAGTCCTAGTGCCCGTCATTTACGTTTTTTCAGGCAAAGGCGCGGCTTACCGCTCGAGTGATTAAAGGGCTCTCTTTGTGGTGGAAACGAAAACATGCATGCGTGCATTGAAGTGTTAGAGGTGATGTGAAAAGATTGTGGTCGGCAACCCATGAAGCAACACTCGTGCAAAAAAGGCGACGTCGAGACACCGCCTAGAGAGGTTGGTGAGTCCGCATGCTGCCTCGTCTCGACGCTCTGCCCTTCGGCTATTAATACAGCGGCATACCCTGCCAGGGGTGCAGGCTGCAATGAGTATTCCTTAAGTGCAGCAT
>NW_024013346.1:0-701 GCF_000499745.2 Eimeria mitis | reverse complement strand
AAACACGGCAAAAAGCAAACGAGCAGCACACAAATGGGGGTTTGAATTTAGGGTTTAGGGTTTAGGGTTTAGGGTTTAGGGTTTAGAGTAAAACCCTGTTGGTTTTTGTCGTTTCCTTTTCTGTTTATTTGTATGATTTCATTGATTCACTCCATAAGAAATATCGTTTGTATATTCTTTTTTTTTATTTGTTTTCTGTTTGTTTCTGTGTGTTTGTTTTTATTTTTTTGTTTCTTTCTCTTTGTTTTCCTTCGTTTCTATTTGTGTGTATTTTCTGTTTTATCTCTGTTTCCTTTTGCTGCTGTTTTTGTCTCTCAGGCCGGAAAGACAAACAAAGAAACAATGGCGTTGCAGCAGCAGACAACACTGCAGCAGCAGAGCTCACTGCAGCAGCAGAGGTCACTGCAGCAGCAGGATTCAGCACTGCAGCTGCAGCTGCAGCAGACAGCAGCACAGCTGGATCGTGCGATCCCAGACCCCACACTGCAGCCAGACCTCCCCGAGTTCTGCAGCGAAGAAGAAAGACAAAGGGCGCTTAGTGCTGCTGTTGCTGCAGCAGCAGAAGCACTGAAGCAGGAGCAGCAGGAGAGAGCTGAAGATGAGGTGAGGTATTTTCTTTTGTATAAAAGAGAAAAAAAAGAAAAATAAATATAAATATATTTCATTAGACAAACAAAAATATTAATATATTTCAGTTTACG
>NW_024013345.1:0-701 GCF_000499745.2 Eimeria mitis | reverse complement strand
AAACCCTAAACCCTAAACCCTAAACCCTAAACCCTAAACCCTAAACCCTAAACCCTAAACCCTAAAAAATAAAAAATAAAATATAAAATCTAAAATATAAAAAATAAAATGTACACTCGTGAAAATAAATACTAACATATAAACACTAAAACTATAAAAATAAACCCCAAACACCAAAACCCTAAACCCTAAACCCTAAACCCTAAATTTTAACACATAAACATCAAACCCTCTAAATTAAAACCCTAAACCCTAAACCCTAAACCCTAGATGGTGATGCTTGCTCCTGAGAATGTCTGTATTCAGCACAGCTGCCTCAGCCTCCCCAACCCCTAAACCCTAAACCCTAAACCCTCAAAACCCTCAAAACCCTCTAAACCCTCAAAACCCTCTAAACCCTCAAAACCCTCAAAACCCTCTAAACCCTCTAAACCCTAAACCCTAAACCCTAAACCCTAACCTTGACATTATCAAAGGAGTCTGTAAGATCATCAGGAGAGAGAATCCTGTTGTCTATCCATTTGCTGCTGCCTGCTGCTGCAGCTAAACCCTCGCCTTTTAGTGCTGCAGCAGCAACACGCAGCAGCTCGGAGACACAACCCACCAGCAGCAACACACCCACAAAAGGAGACAGCAACAAACGGTAACAACCTAACCTGCATGCATGCACACACATACATATATATATATATATATATATA
>NW_024013344.1:0-701 GCF_000499745.2 Eimeria mitis | reverse complement strand
TATATATATATATATATATATATATATATATATAGAAAAGTATAGTAGGGTTTAGGGTATTTAGGGTTTAGGGTTTATTCTAGAGCCTTCCAGCGGGGGTTTACTAAAGGGTTTAGGGTTTAGGGTTTAGGGTTTGGGGTTTAGGGTTTAGGGTTTAGGGTTTAGGGTTTGTGGTTAGCAGTCCCCCCTGGTAACCACAAACCCTAATACTACTGTACCGGCCCAAATGACGAAACAGAAAACCTAGGGTTTAGGGTTTAGGGTTTAGGGTTTATGCTGCTACCCATCAAAACCCTAAACCCTAAACCCTAAACCCTAAAGTTTATGGCTCTCAGCGACTCCTGCTTCTCTGCCACGCTACAAGACAACCAACTCTCTAGCTAGCTAGCTAGCTAGCTAGCTATACAGCTAGCTAGCTAGCTAGCAACCTGTATAGATGGCTAGCTAGCTAGCTAGCTAGCTAGCTGTATAAAGGGCTTGTGCTGGGGGGTATGTGTGGGGTTGACAAAGGTATCGGTGGTTTGTTGTTTTGTCTGTGCTTTTTTCTTTTTATTTTCTCGGGTTTTAGGGTTTAGGGTTTAGGGTTTAGGGTTTAGGGTTTGTGGGGTTTCTTCTTGCGTTTGGTTGCAAACGTAAGATGTTTATTTTGTTGTTTTTATACCAAAAAATATTATTTATATGCATATATATATATACATATA
>NW_024013343.1:0-701 GCF_000499745.2 Eimeria mitis | reverse complement strand
GTCGGGGCCGCACCGAAGTGCGGATGCGCTTTTTTATCATCACAGCATCCCCAGATGCAATGAATCAGAAGTAGAAAAAAGCAAAAACTATAAACATTTTATAAAAAAAAACAAATGAAGCCAGCAGATGCAGCCTGGCGCTTGCAAGACGGCATAAAAATAGAGACAGTGTAGAGGAGGATCAGTAGGAATATATATATATATATATAAGGAAACAAATAAAATTATGATTTTGTTAACCGCTTTCTCTTACCCCCTTGGTGGATGTCTTTCTTCTCTTTGGGGCTTTCTTAATCCCATTGCGATGGTTCTTCTTGTTCTGCACATACACCGCAGCAGATACCAACGACACCCCTAACCACCCCCTTCCCAGGCGGTCCACAGTTTACCCAGAAAGCAAATAAACTCCACGCTATCGCTGTAAACCCCTGCTGAGCTAAACCCGCAGCAAAACGCCGAGAACAGAGCCCTTGCCGCGGGCCAGGGGCTCTGCTGCAGTGTGCACTGGGGCCGTATGAGCGACGGCAGTTCGATGAATTACAGCTGAAATATATTTTCTGATGACGCGGGAATGCAGCAACTACAGAAAGGGTTTGGGGTTCAAGAGGAACTGCTGCTGCTGATGCGCCTGATACTGCTGCTGCTGCTTGCCTGGTTGTGGTTGGTGTGGTTCTTTGACTTGGCCATTTTCGCAGTGCTAT
>NW_024013342.1:0-701 GCF_000499745.2 Eimeria mitis | reverse complement strand
CCCGGCTCTCCTTCTTTGCTGCAAACAAGCAAAACAGGAAGCGGCTTCGCCTGCTGCTGCTGCTGCTGCTGCTGCTTCTCTTCTCCACCCGCAGCTGCAGCAGCAGCAGCAGCAGCAGCAGCAGAGTCGAGAACAGCACCAAGAGCAGCAGCAGCTTCAGGCATTCTTCCTGTGTCTACACTATCCACGAGAAAAAAACAAATATTTGCATCTTTTATATATTCCCCCCACAAGCATTGAAAAGGTTTGCTGCCGCCAATATCCCACAGCAGCAGCTGCAGCTGCTGCTGCTGCTGCTGCTGCTGCACCTTATACACCGTAAACCCCTTCGTTGGATTCACCAATGGCAGCTCGCTGCTGCTGCTCCTGCTGCTGCTGCTGCTGCTGTGGGAGCGCAGCAGCAACGCAAGTGTTGTCTTCCCGCTGCCGTCTAGCCCCAGCAGCAGCACCCGTATCTCCTGCTGCTGCTGCAGCCACCGCAACACTCCTGCTGCTAGAGAAAACATTCTGACGGTGCAGCAGCAGCAGCAACAGCAGCAGCAAAGACACGCAGGAGGCGAGAGGGCCCCCTCAGCATCCTCAGGGGCCCCCAGAGCAACGCTTAGCTGCTGCAAATTCGTCGCTGCTGCTGCAGCTGCTGCTGCTGCTGCTGGTGTTTCTGCTGCTGTCGCCACTGTTGGTGTTGCTGCAGTTGCAGCTGC
>NW_024013340.1:0-701 GCF_000499745.2 Eimeria mitis | reverse complement strand
CCAATCCTCAATCTCATCGTTGTATAATAATGAAGCTTTTTCCGCTTCACTACAATACCGATGGATGATTCACGATATCGGTTTGGCTTACAGTGATTTAATCGCCCACCTCTGCACGCCGAAAGCGTAACAGAAGGCATAAACAATAAATCCCTGTACATGCCAACACCTTACTCATAGCACTTCCACCGCCACAAGAGCAAAACAAACCGCTCGTTCAAATACCCAAGAAGCCGAAATGAGCAGCTGGCTGCCATCCAACAACGCTTCAGTTAATCGAAGCCGCTGTCGTCTGGACAAATCCAACAATTGCTCTCGACCTGGGTTACGAACGGTGTCCTTCCAGCGCCCAATTCGCCAACTCTTCCAATGGAAGTAGTATGCCGATTGCAACGCACTCAACTCAATTCCCAGTTCTCTCTGCAAAACACACCAATACAACACCCACAAACTCCCCAAATAGCAGAGGAGCTTCGTCAGGAGGCAACGGATTTCTAGACAATGTGCCCAAAACAGGACATATTATCCATCCATACACTCCAAAAGACCCATATCATCTGCTCGCAACCACGCCCTTGAAAACATCCAGCTTCTCTGTCGTACAGGTGAAGCATCCAGTTCAACAAGGGATCCTGTCTTTACACAAACGCTGCGTCGACCTACTCAGCCAGACGCCGTTCTAACCAAACCAAACCCGTTCG
>NW_024013339.1:0-701 GCF_000499745.2 Eimeria mitis | reverse complement strand
CCCTAAACCCTAGGCTTTAATCCTAAACCCTAAACGCCACCCGCATTATTAAGTGCTCAGAGTTTGGGGCTGGGGCGCGCTTGCAGCGCTTCGTCCCTGGGTATAGAGTGTATGGAATGTATCTTTTAGGGTTTATTAGGGTTTATGGGGATATTTTAAGGTGTATTAGGGCGCAGCTGGGTTTCTAGGGTTTACTGCGGTGCATTAGGGTTTTTGCGGTGTATCCGGTTGTATTAGGGTTTGTAAGGGTTTATTCGAGTTGACTAGCCCATTTGGCTTACTAGGACTTAGGGGCTAGGGTTTGCGTTGTTCAGGTTTAGGGCTTAGGGTTTAGGGTTTATGGCTTATCTTCTAGGGTTTAGGGTCTAGGTTTATCAGTTTGTATTATTGTGTAGGGTTTGTGTTGTTCATGTCTAGCTCTTTTTGAGTTTAATAGGGTTTATTAACGTTGAGGGTTTAGGGTTTAGGGTTTAGGGTTTAGGGTTTAGGGTTTATGCTGTGTAGGTATCTGACGATGGAGCTGAATAACCTTTCTCCCGACTACGAAGCGCATGCAGCCCCAACAGATTCAAGGAGAAGGCCAGACCAGCGACTGTATGAAGCGGGCAGAGTAGAGGAGGCAGTCGAGCAGAAAAACAGACTAGAAGAGAAACAAAGGTACATAAACCCTAAACCCTAAACCCTAAACCCTCAGTAAACCC
>NW_024013338.1:0-702 GCF_000499745.2 Eimeria mitis | reverse complement strand
TCCAGATCGACAGCTGTCCAACCGACATGGAGACCTTATTGAGGCCAGACATAATACTGAGGGATGACAACAACAAGCAGATGACAATAGCGGATGTGGCTATTGTCTTTGAAGACTACAAGAAGAATTCGTTCGGATCTGCTCGTATACACAAAGAAGAAAAATACCAAAGCCTCAAAAACTATTATGAAGACCGTGGATATCGGGTGACAGTGCAGGCATTAGTGTATGGATCCCTAGGGTGTATTGCAAAAGAAAACATCAAAGTGCTTACACGAGATCTTGGGATCAATGATCGCACAGCGTGGGCTATCCAACGCGAAATTAGCACTGACTGCATCCGCCACAGCCATCGCATCTGGGGTTTTCACATAGCAGACAATGGCTCGAGGCGAGCGAGAGGAGGAGGTCGCTCACGAGCACACACATCATAAGCTGTAGGATACACTAATAGCCTAATACACCACTATCACTCAGACACTCAGTAGCACTATGGGGCATTTAAGACGCGTGAAAACGGTTGGCCCGAACTCAGGGCGTGCCGTAGGGGTTGGTGCTCCCTCGTATCCCCCTTTTCAACTCTTTTTGCGAGGTAGCGGCCTCCAGCCAGCTCCACAACTCAGTCTTTAAAGTTTTCAACGTCATAGTTACGTCCGCCGTTAACCCGCGCTTGATTGAATTTCATCACATTGACATTCAGAG
>NW_024013337.1:0-11438 GCF_000499745.2 Eimeria mitis | reverse complement strand
CGACCATCATTTAAACAGCTAAGCCAAGAGGATTGGGTTTGCCAAGAACGCGCTGCCTAGTTAGAGTAGCACACACATGTGTACTCGGCACCTGGAGGAGCCGCGTTGAGATGGGGTTCAGAGGTCGTCAATGAACTGCGTTACGCTGGTTTGACGTCTTCCTACACCTGGCATGCAGCTGTATGCGCGACGCACCTGTGCTATCGCGAGATTTCTAGCAAGAGCACAGTTCTAACCAACAGCAAGAGTGCTGCTACTGGAGACATACATTTGCGGTCTGGATTAGGTTTAGTGGCTGCCTTGACGCAGTGGCTTTTAAGTAGCAAGTTTATCCCCATGCATGGGCACCCGGTTTGCCAGCACATTCAAGCGGGTCGCTTCCAATACGCCACGAATTCTCCCAGAACTATGGCTTGCAGCTTACAGGTGTGCAATTGATTTTTGGCATGGGATGCTGGAAAGCTCATCGGTGGCGATATGCTATCTAACAAAAGGCCAAATCGTAATATTAATGTCGTTCACCCAGCGATTAATACGCTTGCCTGATGCTGCAGACAGGCACGTTGGAAAGCTCTCCGGTCAAACCCCAGAAGTGTGCAACGCATTCCCTGCGTATTCAAATGGGCCCCTTCCCGCAGGTCTGGTACAGAGCCAAACCACTGGAAAAGAGGTTTGCGCTTCGAAGCTAGAGAAGCCAGTTGCGCCTACGTTTGTACAGACGCTCAACTGTTCTGGGCGTCAAACGTTTGGCGCCACAAATATATCTACCCCATCAAGGTGCCCGAATGCTCGCATTGCAAAGCGCGCACACATTTATGAGAGTAGCACATAGCAAGGTGCGAGAATGTGAGCACTGCTCAGCGAGACCACTTTATGAACGTAGTGCACAATCCCCCCAGTACGAGGCTCCAGGAAGGGCCCCGTTTAACCGAGGCTTAGATGCCGTCAGTGAATCCCCTTGCACTAGCTGGACATATATGTACAAGGGGCCTGCCGGTTGTACAGGCGACGCATCTGTGCAGTACCGCAGCTTGTTACAATGCACACTTCAAAACTACAGGAGACACTCCGCTGTTGGACACACAATGGCGCGGCTTGCATTCGCTTCAATGGCTGCCTTGACGTAACCTCTTCCCAGAAACAAAAATGCATCCAGGCACGAGCACCCTGTTGGTTTGCATATCCACACGGGCCGCCCCCACCAGTTACCAATGCTCAGAGACCTATACCATGTACCTTATAGTTGCGCGTCAGATTGTTGGAACGTGATTCGTGCAAGCACAGTGCTGGCGATTTGCCATGTAACAAGAGGGCTAAGTGTAATGTTAGCCTCGTTCTTCTGGTGGCCAATACACTTGCCAGTTTGTGTAGATAGCCACGTAGGCAGGTTCGCCCCTTGATCCCACAAGTGCAACGTACTTCCTGCAATGTCAAACGTCCCCGTGTCGTAGACACTCTACAGCGCGCAACCACTCGCGATGCCGCTTGCGCATCGTCAGAAGCTAGAGGAACGAGTTACGAGCGGGTTAGGTAGGAAGCACGATAGTGTCTGACGTCAAGTATCTGGCACCACGAACATCAACCGTCATTTCAATAGCTAAGCGCAAGAGTATTCGATTTACCAATGTCACGCTTGTTTAAAACAGCGCACACTTGTCTNTTCAATAGCTAAGCGCAAGAGTATTCGATTTACCAATGTCACGCTTGTTTAAAACAGCGCACACTTGTCTCCGAAGCACCGGGAGGAGTCGCGTTCAAGTGGCGTTCAGATGTCAATGAATCCCGTTGCACCGGCTGCACGTATATGCACAGGTGGACTACATATGTAAAGGGGACGCATCTATCCCACAACTCGTAGCAGCGCATATTTCAAAACTCCAGCGAACACTCTGGTGTCGGGCACATAATGGACAAGGTCACACTCGCCCTAACACGTGCTTTCACGTAGGGACTTCGAACAGAAGTCGTGTGGTGGGTCCACTTGTCCAGAAGGGTCGCGAGCGCAGTGTTCAAAAATAACACTGGCAGTAGTCAATGCGGACTTGAACCGTTATTCCATGCACCTCGTCAGAACGAAACCAAAACGTGACGCAGGAGACGACACAGGTCCGCAAGTCCCGTAACTCCAATATCCTGTTCCAACAATGACGCGTATCTGTGGAGGTTCAAAGACACAGATATCTCTGACGTAGCTTTCTAGTGGCACATGGACGCAGCCAGCAAGCACGACCCGAAAAAAATGCCACTGCTTGTCAGAGGGGTACCAACGCACATAACCAGCCCAATTCGCTCAAAAGAATTGAACGTAGCCCTCTGTTTTGGGTTAGTGCTCTCTGCATGGCAGTCCCACCCAGCGCGGGCTCTAACTGTCCACATCAGTCATCATAAACGAGAAACACTTCCGCCCCGCCTCCTGTGAAGTTCGTTCAGAGGATAGGAGGGGACTGCTGGCATGCTTTGTATATTGAATGACGTCGAAACAGTGCACGAACGGATCCACTAAGGGCACAATTCCCTGGCGAAAATAGATTTACTAGTAAGAGGTGTCCCACGAACTTATGTTTGAGTGCAAACACTGCCATCTCAATTGAGCAGCTTCCTGGTGCATGTATCCACTTATCCCGTCTCTTCGTTTGCCTTTAGTTGCGCATACTGTACGAGTCCTGTAGGACCTCGAAATCCCCTCGACAAAGTTCGTCGGAATAACAGTTTCCGTGCAATTCACTCCCTGCTGAAGAAAGTGTACGGTGCGTCAGGAACCCCTGCTAATTCTGCTTGCACTGGTTTCCAATTTCCGTCGCCTGCCCTTCTTGCCACGGTTCATGCAGGTTCTCTGTCAGTGCTGAAGGCAAATTTTCCATACAGGCTGTATGGCCGTCTTGCATTTATGTTGAATTGCATTAAAACACGCCCCAGATGATTTCGACCATTCTGATATCGTTTAACATTTGCACATCTCAGCCATGTATGCCTTGCGTATGGCTGCCGCAAAAGCCAATGCTCCATCGCGCTCAAGTTGTGTGCCGACATTTAGCCCCTTAAATTCGCTTGGGGAGTCAATAGTGATTTGTTCAGCGCATGTCGCTCCCTAGCGCGAACGTTCCCGCAAAGCCACGGCACAAGGTAATCACGTCGCAGTGGAGTACCACAGCTGGGGCATCAAGTATAACTCGTTACAGAATATGACTTAGGCGTTGCTTCTTCTGAGGTGATCCTCGGCTGGCCTCCAGAGAGACGCCCAACATGTGGATATCGCACAACAGCGAAAACATACGGTGCACGGATCTCCGCCCTCTGCCAGCTTGCGTGATAGGGTCCCGTCGTTAGTCTTGGTCTTTTGGAGGGCAAGTGCCCTAAAACAGCGTATAAAAACAAAGAGAAGAGTTGACGCGGCTACCAACGAGAAAACCAATGGTGCGAATGGCCACGGACGGCGCCGGAACCTGCCTTGCAGGGCAGGGTTGAGAATAGGTTCCACGGTCAGAGGCTCTTCCGTTAAATGAGATTCTTGTTGAGACATTGCCCTGAACTTCGTCTCATGCAGGTTGCTAGCTGCGGCAACCGTTGCCACAGACAAGATCTCGCAGGCAACGACCAACGGTAGAGGCATTTTTGAGCGGGGGTGTAAAGTATTACTTGCAGCAAGAAGACTGACAAAAGTACTCTATGTCGGGAAAAATTTTATCTCAAGCTCTCTAACCGGAAAAAGGCAACTCCTCTTTCAACCTCCCACCATCTGGCTGGCAGAAAACGTGTGGGGCCGCAGTACTGCCCTGCGGTTCAACACGGCAAGCTGTGTACGGGCGTAAGCACTTGAAAACTAGTTAAGTAAATGTTATTTCTGAAAGGATAATTTATACTCCTTCGATTTATAAGATATTGTACTAAATCAACGTAGTGGTCGCGCCGTCTGTCACCTATGTCTCAAGCCTGGGCTCCAAACCAATCCGGAGTCCGGTAGCAGAATATACTACACGTAGTAGACAGTAACCACGATATTAATAGTCGGATGATAGGAAACTTCCGAAATCATGAGGAACAAAGTTCTCATTGTTGCTGGGGCGGCCGACCGTTAGGTATCGTCGAGCTGTCCCTGGGGTAGTCCCCTGTAGTGCCCCGGGGTTCTGCAGGGCAAGTCCAGANAAGTACCAGAGCATCTGGACTTGCCCTGCAGAACCCCGGGGCACTACAGGGGACTAGTTTTGATATATACGTTATAACGGATATCGGAAAGGAGATGAGAGCAGACGAGGCAGGTGCACGCACGTAGACGCACAGCGTAGCATGGTCTGTCTGCAGTTAGCACGGGAGCCTTCACTTGTGTAATGACCTCAGCCTATATTCCAAGCTGTACCCTATCGCAACTCTTGACTAGTATGACTCAAATTTCCCGTTTCAACAAATTCGAGACAAAATCCTTGTTCAAATTTTAGTATTTCAGTAAAATTGTTTCCCGAAAATTCTTCTGGGGCGTTCCCTTTCGAATTCTGCCCTTCCGCTAGCGATCCCTCAGCGGGCCGCTTGAGTCGCGGGGTACGGCCAACCCATGCTACACCGCACCGGCCTCTATCTCTCTAATAGACTGCTACTATAGTGATACGTTTGCCGCTAGACGTCTTACTAACCTAACTTGATACGGAATTATTGTTCACTGTCGTACTTCTTACTTTTCTAGTCCTTACATCCGCTATTTTAACTTTCTATTGTAACGGCATTACATTGTAGTGCGAGCGCACTACAACTTGGCCTTGGTAGGTTGCATGAAAGCAAACACTAACACTAGATAAGTGTATTCAGGGGTGAAGCATGCAGTAAAGGAAGCTTCGTTGAAGCCTCCTTGTGTGCTCGCGTGAGGCTACCTTGTTTCAGCAGCCTCAGCGAGGTGCTGTAGCTCTTGCTCTTTGGCCTTAATCAAGGACAGAAGCGAGCTGAAGTCTAGTTGATGACTTACAGCAAGAGTTTTCCGAAAGTAGCTGACTTCCCTCTCCTCCTCTCAGGCCACCTGGGCGTTGAGCTCAGGGCCTAGGTGTTGCGGGGAGGAGGCAGCCAGAAATGGGGTTGCACCTAACCCGCTGCGGCTGGTAGTGCAAGCCAGCCCCACACGTAAGGAAGCTTCAGCGAAGCTTCCCTTGCTGTATGCTTTACCTCTGAACGTACTTATAGAACGTTTGCAAGCGCTTACACGCAACGTGCCAAAACCAGCTGAAAGCTTCTGCGCTAATACATGCTACAATCTGCCCCACCATCCTACGAAAAACACATGTCAACGTGTGCAGATGTGCCGATTGGAATCATGATAGCAGGTTTGGGCTATCATCTGTAGTTTCTGGTGGTGCTGTCGAGGTTGCTGCTGCTGCGCCCCCCGCTTCCCCTTCTCCTGCGTGTGCTGCTCCCGCGCGAAAATACAGGCGCGTAGTCATAGGAACCGGTGAACGGTGGAACATGATAGGCCGAGATGGCCCAATCGGCAGCCTTGATTAAAGCCAGAGAGCAAGTGTAGTGAATGCCCCCTACAGTCACGGCAACAATGCCGTGCTCACTGTGAAATGAGTGAGGGTTGTATGAACAGGGGAAGTGTCTATGAGTGCTTGTTGATGCACATTGAGTACAACATTGGTAAATGCATTAAACACTCTTTATGAAGTGAGCATTGGTATGCCTACAGGAGAGGATGGCATGAGTCTACGTGCAAAAGGTATGGCAACATGCTACGCCGTCCCCTCCCCCAGCCCCAAAGGCCTACTCTAGCGGGTTTGAAGAAGAGAATAATTTTGAAGAATACACTGAAAACTCATTTCCTTTAACATTTGCTAGTTTGATATGCTGTTGTTCAGTATGATAGATATTGCTTTCCCGCTCGCTATACTCAGCTGCGGAGTTCTATGGATGCGCCTTACAGTAGACCTTCAGAGATACAACCTAGTAATACTTAAAGCTAACTGCAAATATTTGTACTAAAGAGAAAGAATCGACGTTATCTTGACCAGATCTCAGCATTGCAGGAGAGGGACTCGCCTCGAAATTGTCTTTTTTATATGCGTTTGTGTTGTCGTTGGGGAGACAAGAAGCAGAACTGTTGGCAGAGACTAGCGCATCTAGTGACGTGAGTGGGATCAAGCTCCGACGGCCACATGATCCCTACCGCACCAAACTCCGCTTAGACTGGCCTTTCTGATGGGAAGTTTCTCACACCTAGCCGTGTAGAATCCAGCTCTTTTTCTGCACCCAACCCGGGAGAAAGTGTATTTGAAAGCCCATTTTCGCTAAAAGCAATCAGGAGGAATGCCACCGGTTGTGCCGTCCTACGCTACATGCTGGGCACCGGGATGCAGTGGCCATGGAGGAGTTCCTTAGTTCCGTAGGATTACACCTTTGCCTACAAAATGTCCCCAAGGAATTTCATTTCTTCCTCCTTATTAGAAGGGGATGCACGGCTGTGGTAGCCACATTCAGGCAAAGGCTCTACATTGCCGGAGCAGATCAGCTCCATGCAGGCCTTCCGGGGTGCTCTACGTTGCAGGTCTATCGCGAGGTCTACAAACGAGCCAGCCATGGCGAAAAAAAAGAAAACCTCAGCAGGGTAGGCTCTCTGTAGAGCGTTACATTGAGAATTGTCAGTCTTCCGGGAACCGAAGCCCTATTGTAGTGAACAGCTGGCCTTCGCTGTTACTGCGTATGAACCCTAAGCTATTCTGACTAGATGCACACTCTGCATCTAGCTACCTAAACACATGAATATCGCTAAATCCACTATTAAACACTATGAATAACCAAAACACATTGGAGTTCATATTATCTGTCCCCAAAGGAAAATCCAGAACAATAGAACTGATCTTGACCCTCGCTGAGGGTCAGTGCCAGAGTCACAGCATCAGCCTCACACCAAGCCCCCAAGCCGGTGCCTGCTGGTGAGCACTCTGATCCTATTATGCATCTTCTCTATATCAAGGTGTCCTAATTCCTGCGATACTCTATAATATTGAACCCTTTTCATGATACTAGGCCTCTAGAGGCCACACAGGGGAGCGATTGCATTGCCTATGCACTACACCTATGGTGGGTCTGGAGCTACTCTAGAATTGCTTTATAGCGGGGCTAAGGGCCGGCGAGAAGCAATCAGTAACCCGCTGGGCTACGGAAACGGAAATGTGGGGCGAAAGTGTGGAAATCCCTGACATGATTGAGTACCTTTCCAAAATAGAAGGGAAAAGTGCCACTTCCACAGCCTTAGCCAAAAAGGAAGAAAGCGGATCTGGGAATGAACCTGATTTGGAGCCTGTGGATATTGGGGCTGTGGATCCCAGACCAGCGAAAAAGTGGGGTGGAAGTAGTAACCGAGAACAGAAAGTGAATTCAACAACCAGAGAGCACGAACGAGATGCCGAAAGGTGCACTTGCTTCTTTTCCAATAAACAATGTCACGCATTTCAAGATTGTCGCCTAGTGAAAAGAGCTGCGGAACAATTGAAACCAAATCTCGAACAACGCCGCTATGGGAGCAAAGAAAGCAATCAGGGAAACGCCCGGGACCCCACGCAACATGCGATGCAGTGATGGGGAGACATGATATAACAGCAGCACCCGCAGATCGAGTCAATTCAGTGATTGCGCGAGTGCGCATAAAATAGCAGGTGTGACTAGCCCTACTGCATACGGGATGCGAAGTGGATCTGATATCGGAAGCCGCAGCCATGAAGTGCAGCCTACACGTCCACTAATTGGCGCAATATCTGACGCTACGCTTCGCGGATGGCAGGCAGGATATGAGAATCGGCAACTACAGGCATAAAATGCTTTCCTACTTCCAAAACGGGGCGAATCAATATGACGAGGGAGTTATACATTTGAGCTGTTCACCACGACATAATGCTATGTATGCCGTGCGTGATCCAGTGCAACTCCTAAATGCGTTCCTCAGATGGCGCCATAGAGGTCTTTCCAGCAGAAAGTGATGAGAGTATGCACGTCTCAGCGCTCCCAATGGCATTTGCATCTATGGTCAGAGGCGTGTAAACTGTGTCCGAAGGAAAGCGGAGCGAGGAGGCTGCTATGCAGTGAAGAGGTACTGAAGGAAACGACGGCGATATGCATGAACTCCATCGTGACGGTCTGGCAAAAACCGCAGTCTTGCGGGATTCGATCCAGTTAACACCCGAGGAAGGGTAGAAGTGGGCAAAATTGATGGAAGTGTTATCAGATGTACTCAGTAACAAAGAGCTACCAGCGGGTAGGCCACACGATGGACGCTCTATGCACCGCATCCTGGCTCACCCCCAAGCTTCGTCCCAAGGTACAGGCGACTTCCACACCTTGAAGAGGAAACTGAGCGGCAGGCGGGCGAACTTCTAAAAAAGGGCAAGGTTCAGCCGTCAACTAGAAGCTTTGGGCACAATCCCGTGATGGCGGACGAAAAGGACGGCAGGTGTGAAAAGCGTCCCTTCAGCAGGCCCAGTCTAAGGGGAGTTGGGGCCTTAGGGAGCATGTGGTCCTCGGAGCTTGCTCCCACTCATGTCAGTAGATGCACTAGTCTCTGCCAGCAGTTCTGCGTGTTGTGCCCCCAACGACCACAAGAAAAACACAATTGTGCGGCCTAGTTGAAATCCAAGCTCCATCCCACGATGGGGTGATGAGATTCCATAACACTAGAGGCACTGCAGGCCCTGTAAGCTGATGAGACGTGGGGAGAGCCCTCAGTCCCTCACATGCTGAGATATGTTCATATGCTGAGATATGTTCAAGATAACGTAGAGTATTTCTCATTACTATAAATATTTGCAGTTAGCTTTACGTATTACTAGGTTTTATCTCTGAAGGACTACTGCGGGGCGCATCCATAGAACCCCACAGCTGAGTATAGCGAGCTGGAAGGCAATAACTACCGTACTGAAACAACAACATACCGAACTATAAAAGGTTAAAGGAAATCAGTTCTCTCAGTTTCTTCTCTAAAATTGTTCTTTTCAACCCCACTAGAGTAGGCACTACGGCCTTTGGGGCTGGGAGAGGAGACGGCGTAGCATGCTGCAATATCTTTTGTGCCAAGGCTCATGCTAGACTCTCCTATAGTCATATCAATTGTCACTTCATAATGAATGTTTAATGCATTCACCAATGTTATACTCAATGTACATCAGTAAGCACTCACAGACACTTCCACTGTTCATACAACGTTCCCTTATTTCACAACGAGCACGGCATTGCTGCCGTGACTGTAGTGAGTATTCACTACATGGCTTTGGCATGCTGCATGTAAACAAATACAAACGCTCTAAAGTGTATTCAGAGGTGATGGATGCAGCAGATGAAGCTTTGGCGAAGCTTCCTTGTGCGCCCGCGTGACGCTGGCTGGTACAACCCGCTGCAGCGAGGTGTGCTATAACGGTTGCTCTCTAGCTTTAATCGAGGAACCGCGTTGTAATGTAGGTAAAGAATTGAAGTAAGAGTTTCCCCAAAGCATCTGGCCTCCTCTTCCTCTACTCAGGCCCCCTGTGCATTGAACACAGGACCTCGATGTTGCGGGGCGGAGGCATCAAGAAATGGGGTTGCAGCGCCCCTCGCAAGGACTGGTGATGCAAGCCAGCCTCGAGTGTGCACAGGAGGAAGCTTCGACGATTCTTCCTTTGCTGCGTGCTTTACCTCCGAATACGCTTATAGAGCATTTGTAATTGCTTACATGCAACCTACTAAGGCCAAGTGAAGCCTCCTGCGCTATGTGTGTAGTGAATACTCACTACGAGCACGGCAACACTGCCGTGCTCATTGTGTAAGCGTGAGGGTTGACTGAACAGTGTAACTCCGTAAGAGAGCTTACTGATGTTTATCGAGTAAATCCTTTATGAATGCATTAAATATTGTTTCAGTTGCTCCCATCGTCCTAACGTGTGCAAAGGGGCTCAGACTTTTCTATCTACGTGTCCTCCGCCGCCAATTGTATTTCTGCTGTGCTTAGCGCTCTTTCCTCTAGTTATAACACTACGAAGAGACGTATTGATATGGATACAGGAGAGGCTGGGATGAAACTTGGTCTAAAAGTCGTTGCAATATGCCAGGCCGTCTCCTCTCCCAGCCCCAAAGGCCGCAGTGCTGGGTCTAGTGGGGTGGAAGGACAGAACAATGCTGAGAAAAAAATAGGAGAAGAACATCCTTCGAGCTTTGTTAGCTCGTTTATTTTGCTGCAGTATGGGGTGTTATGGAACAGTAATAAAGGGGATACTGCGGGACAGTGAAACTGATGATGTCCGGGCTGAGCCGTCAGTCCCTTTATTGTTATGCCGGATGCCGTTCACGTTAATAAAGAATAATAAGCTTTAGTGTAGTATTTTCAATAAGCATGACTGAAGAATAGGCTGTTCGTCTGAAAGCCATTTGTGGGACACATCCTTCAACCCCCACTACCCACTACGGTGGGGCATACGCTGAAAACCTCAAGTAACTTCACTGAGTTACAGGAACTCAAACATCTCATCTGATTCGGCAAGCAAACGAGCGCCATCAAAGCTTGAAGAAGCTTTCCTCCTTTGCTTTCTTCTCGAAACTAGCTTTGCTCTCATCCCTAGTAGGCCCGGTAGTGCGGCCCTAGGCGCTGGGAAAGCGGACAACCCGGCATGTTGCAACGCCTCGTTGCACCCAGTCCCATGCCGGCCTGGCGTGTAGTCAAAACAATATACGTCTTGTTCTAAACACTAACTAGTAGACACATTAAGAACTAATAAATATCATTATGCACTCATACCCATCTTCATTGTTTAAGCAATCCAAACTCCTGCGTAATCTGCTCGCCAATATTCTCGTGATTGTGGTGAGTATTCACTACATTTTAGTTTAAGTGTGAATACTCACTACGTGCGCCTGACATCCTGATATATCCGGATTTGCAAAAATGCCCCTGCGAAGACGAATGATGAACTAGTGTTGAACCCTGCACTCGATCAAGAATTTTTTTGATACGAGGCACCAGACACTTCTGTTTCACCGCGTTCTTGTTGACCGGCTTGAAGCTCACGTACGTTTTCTCTGCAAACACCGGATCGTGTCCAAATGCGCTATCTCACCCTTAAAACTTGCCTTTTCTTAGCAGTTATTCTGCTTGCCGCTCGATTTCCTCAAGATGTGGGAGTTGCCTGCGCACTCAGACAAGGCTTGGGGCTGCTCCGGGATTGCATATGATGCAGCGCATTGAGCATGCACCGTTTGGCCCTACCCCTTGTAGCTCTCCCTCAGGTAGTGCATATGATAGCAGAACTCTGTTTTTCTTTTGGTGATTAGTGGATCGAATCCCCCATACTTGTGGCCGTTGCGTCGGAGTGCATGCATTTCCGCATAGCCTGCAGTGCCTCTGCACTGCAAATGAGCATCCTCGCTCCTCTGTTTTTGGAACACTGCTTCTGCTCCTGTTTTGGGCTGCCGGAGTGGCTACCGCCCTTTTCGGTCCCATGCTC
>NW_024013336.1:0-702 GCF_000499745.2 Eimeria mitis | reverse complement strand
CCGCTCTGTTGGTTCTTCAAGGGGATTCTACGTTCTTCGACGTCCTGCAGTTGACGGTCCACATGCCTACCTCCAGAAGGAGGCACATTTGTGCTAATTCCCTGGACTGAACGCCCCATGATGAGGCCCTCCAAGGACATCAAAGGCGGTGCGGAAGAGGTCACAGCGCGGGACTCGTCGCGTGTGCGAACTGCCAGCTCACCCGTGGCGGCAGCGGGTCTGCTGCCATGGGCATTGGCTTGTTTAGATGAGTCCTCATCTGATGGTAACCGTATACCTAACGGCGGACGCGGTACTTGGGGACCGTCAACGAGCTGCCTGCGGCCAGCCAACACCACCATCAATGGGGAAGTTATGGCGGCCTATAGTGGGGAATTCCGGCGCGAGAGAACCTTAAATGCAAGCGAACTAGGAGACTCACTGCATGCGTAATAAGAAATCCAGAGTACAAACGCATGCCACATCTACTGCAAGTCCTCGAGAGCCAGTGGAATCCGCAGTCCTGGAGGAGCAAGAAAGACCGACAAAGCTGTCGGAAACATATAGATACTGCTAATAGTGCAATTCAGGAACTGGTATTTCTCGCGGTGGACAACAGCAAAGTAATAAACCATGCACCGACAGATGCTGAAGCCGCACCTGATCCAGCTTCCCACCGCAGCCGTTACTACCCCAACTCAACTGTCATGTTCCGTGCTATTT
>NW_024013335.1:0-702 GCF_000499745.2 Eimeria mitis | reverse complement strand
AGGCATTGTTTTTAGTTTGGTTTTAATTGCATTTTGTCTGCGAAAGACAAAAAGAGAAGATGACGATGGAAACACGAAAAGCATCGGCTGCATGCACTGCAAAAAGAAAAAAAAGAGACAAAGAAAGGGAGAAGAAGATAATGAAGAAGAGAAGAAGAAACAAGAAAAAGGAAAAGAAACAGAGAGGAGAATGAACAACAAAGAGCCGCTTAGGCCTGCAACAGCAGCAGCAACACCAGATCACTCTTCTTGCTGCTGCTGCTGCTGATCCTTTGCGTTTGTTTATCTATGATTTATGTGAGGCAGAAGCAGCGCCTGCTGATACTTTTTGGTGCTGCTGCTGCTGCTGTTGCTGCTGCATACAAGTCATTGAATACGAAACGCGAAGGGGTCAGCAGCAGCAACACCAGGAGCAGCAGCAGCAGCAGCAACAAGAGCAGCAGAATGATGTTTAAACATTTCGTTGGAATGTAGATCTAATATGAAATGAGAAGAAAAAGAAAAAGATACAAAGAAGAAGAAATACAGTAATACTTGAGTAGGAGGAGAAATGCACAACAAATTTTGTTTGGCCTGAAGCAAAACTAGTGGCAGAAGGGGGAGGTTTTAATAAATAATATAATGGAGTTTAAAAAAAAAAGAAAAAAATAAGAGGAAAAGAAAGAGGAAAGAAATACATGAAATCAGATGAGTCGATTGCCA
>NW_024013334.1:0-702 GCF_000499745.2 Eimeria mitis | reverse complement strand
AACAACAACTCAAAGAAAAGGAGACAGTTGAAAAGGAGACAGCTCTCTGTCAAACCAGACTCAATAGAGCCAGCTTTCTTACACAAGGATTAACTAAAGAAGCCGTAAACCCTAAACCCTAGACCCTAAACCCTAAACCCTAAACCCTAATTCTTCTTAAGTTGTAAAAAATAACAGCCGGAAAATAAAACTCCTTAAACCCTCATTCATAAACCCTAATTTTATAAACCCTTTTTTATAAACCCTAATTTTATAAACCCTAATTTATAAACCCTAATCCCTAAACCCTCAACGAAATATCAATTGAATCAACCCTCATGAATTTCCCTCTTTCTTTGAAAACTTAAAAAAAAAAAATTTAGTGTTTAGGGTTTAGGGTTTAGGGTTTAGGGTTTAGGGTTTGTGGTGTGTATGAAAGGTTCGTTGGCGCGAGTCTCTGGCGAGTGCAGTACAACAACTTTCTTCTATAGAAGGAGACAGTCTCCTTGCTGCAGCAAGTTTAATATATTTGTCTCCTTTTATGGATTCATATAGAGAGCAGCAGCAGCAGCAATGGTTGCTGCTGCTGCAGCAGCAGCAAATATCTTTCTCTCAAAATTTTAATATAAGACATATTATGTCCAGCCCCGTTGAAATCAACGAATGGCGCATGCAGGTAAACGCATGCATGCAGCAGCTGCAGCAGCAGCAGCAGCAGCAGCA
>NW_024013333.1:0-702 GCF_000499745.2 Eimeria mitis | reverse complement strand
GGGCGTAGCTAGCAGTGCATGCGGTAACACTATTTGCCTAGACAGAAAATATTTAGCAAGGAAACGGACGAGCTACAAACAATGCGAGGCAAGAACACAGAGCTGTACGTTTTGAAGGCAGTTGCCCAACACAGGTGTTTTGCCCCCTACATCACACTTCTAACTTTGTACAACTTCTTATGACGAAATCTGCATGCCTCTCCCACACTTGTTAACGCACTAACTAAGACAGTACAAGTGTCTTGAGGTGGCGGCCACTTCATATGTATCCACTAGTCAGTCACCAGTCTACTATGTTATGCAACTATGCCCTACAACGCAGTGCACTGTCGACAAGTTGGCGCAGCATTGCAACAGCGCCCTGCACAAACCGATCACACACCAAGCAACGCCACACTGACACGTTTGTACAGAGCGTGCGTCCATTGGCAATCGCAAACGACCATTACGAGACGTGGATTAACAAGCCTGTGCCTGTGCCTGGAACATGTCGCTGTTTGGATGTTATGGTATCCATTGACAGCATTCCCAAAGCATCCGCTAAATAGGCACCGCATCGAGCAGTGGCTGTCATCTGCAATTTTTTCCGGCCACAACTAACTAGCTGTCGCATGCCAGTACGCACATTTGCGCAGAAAAGTACGGAGGTGTCATCCAGGTGTTCTAACCACAATGTTTCCACATGAGTCCAAGTAGGCAACT